>NW_024756025.1:0-16453 GCF_018991925.1 Homarus americanus
TGCTAGATCAGGACATAAAAGCCGGCTAATGCAGGCACTCTTACTCAACCCTTCACACCAATGATGACGACGATGATGATGATGAGTGGAGGAGAGAGGGTTGGTGCCTTCCCCATCTCCAGCAACATCCAGTACTCCCTCCACTTCATTGACTCCTACCACTCCATCCCACTGCTTGGTTACATCCACCCACAATCCTAGACTAGCTCCCTCCCATACTCCTTCCTCCCTCTCACACTGCTTCTTTCCTCCTGCACTGCTTCCTCCCTTCCACACTGTTCCCTCCCTTCCATACTGCTCCCTCCCTCCCACACTGCTCCCTCCCTTCCACACTCCTTCCTTCCTCCCACACACTTCCTCCCTCCCACACTTCTTCCTCCCTCCTACACTGCCTATCACCATGATAATCTAAGTACAATATAAGCAAATAATATTAGTAAAAATGTAAGGAAAATAAACCCAAAGGGACGGAAAACACTTCCCCCAACCTTGAGTGTGCAGCGTTCCCGCTTGTAATAAAAAACATCCACATGTTTAGTGCATAAATCTTTTAGGTTCATTTACTATGCTGCCCTTACAATTCGTGGATTTTTAATTTGCGGCCCTTGATTATTTGCGGATAACACCCTGGATGTACCCAAGAAGTCTGCGGGTAGTTTTAAAGTTGCCGGCATTTTCGCGGCCATATTTCACTGGATTTACTGTTATTGATAGTGTTTACAGTATTTAATCATAGCATTGTGGTTAACTCATCATTGTAACCACCAGGCTACTGGGCCAAGCTGTGAGGAGTTATGGTTTTTTCAACTCTGGTTTTAGGGTACAGGAAAAAGTCCGATAACAACGGTTCTACTAATGACGATTCATATTTAAGACCCTGGTTAATTTAGGACCCAATTCAATTTACACCATTACTTTCTTTGTATTCACAACGAAAAAAAAAAATTTAAATTAAATTAAATTTTACTATACTGTACTGTAAATAATAACAAAATCCCGATATGTATCATAAAAAATAAAAAAAACACGCCATGCGCACAGAGGCTACTGGGCTTGTGAGTGGTGACGCAACTTGGCGGGCCTTTTGTTTTCACGCATCTGAACAGGAAAAGGAGAAAAACATTCTCAGGTTTCTTACAGCATTTTGCATCCCTATTCAACATGAGCAAGAGAGCAAGTAATGGTAGTGTTGGTTCAAAAGCTAAAAGAAAGTGTATAAGCTTAGCCAAGAAACTAGAAATGTTAAAACGATATGAAAAAGGTGAGAGGTGTTTGTGGATAATATATGAAGCAAGCAATGAACATATTTTCTGAAGTGGATCCATTAACAGAACAAAGCATTAAAATTAACAGGGACATGAAAAATGCATATGACCTCGACCTAAGATGTATAATAAGAAAAGAAAGCAGCTGTGCAAGGTTCTTTTTACAGCTTTATTATTCGAAGGCCTAAACCATCAACTTAAGCTACACCATCAAATTCAGCAACATAAGCAGCTTCAGCAACAGCTATGACATCTTTATGGAAAGCCACAGCTTCAGCCAGAGCTGAACCTGATGACTTCGTCATCTGATTGAAAACTCCCACAACATTCACTGGCTGTCCTTATGTTTTAGACTTTACCACCATTGGTGAGTAGAATTTTGGTTTTACATTAGTAAGTACTGTATTATTTAGAACATATATGAACAGTAATAAAGTGTTGCTTTCATATTCTTATGTACAGAAATGACGATGTTTTCACACTTATGCACTTACCTAAGTTGCCACCCCCACCCCCATCAACAAATTATATTTGCGGATTTGGCTATTCACGGCCATTTTGAAACCCAAACCCCTGCGAATTTTAAGGGCATGCTGTACTGTGACAGGACTGGGAGCCAGTAGACTTGACAATACTGCACCTGCAGGATTTAAATGGCAATCAGCATTTTAAACGAGGCGAGTTGCCACTTCTACTAGTATTTCTTGTTTTCTTAGGTCATTTTGGGGTGTTTGGGCCATAAAAAAAATATATATATGTATTACTTTACCCAACCTGGGGGGTGGGGTGTGGGGGGGGGGTTAACCGTGTATGTATAATATGTGACATTTTACGGGTTAAATCACTGAACAGTATTGTGCACTCGCTGTAACTTTTTACATACTACACTCAAGTATACAGTACACTTAAAATGTCTTGTATATTGTAACAGTTTGTGACCACACAGTGGAGTACAACGGAGGTGGTGTTTACAGATTGGGCCACTCTTACAAACTGAGACTCCGGTACGGCCTCTCTGGCTAACAGAATGTTTATTGGGATTAGCAAACATTGTCAAACATGGGTTTTAACAGACTTTTCACTTTAGCAACCAAGATGTCTGCCAAATTTGTCTGTTATCCAGAGAGTTTACTGTACAGAGGGTCCCCGACTTACGAATGCCCGCCGATACGAACGAGGTTAAACTTGAAATTTACATTATTTTATTTACCTGATGACTTATTTTTTACTTTCATTTACTGTATTTAGTCATGTGTTCCAACTTACGTACAAATCCGATTCAACAAAGTCTTCAGGAACGGAACCAATTCGTAACCCGGGGACCCCTGTACAGTTTAAGGACTTTAAAGTGACAGATATTTTGGAGGATCTACTGTACACATGATAAAAAAATTTTTTTGTCCATGTGGGTCCAATGATTTCCTAAATGATCAATACAGCACTGTACAGTAAAAACGTGATACTAATTTAAAGTAATAGGAGATTTTACAAAATATGAGGGACACCTCCAGTGGGATAAACAAAACAAAACACTGGGCAATGATGGAAAAACAAGTGGAAAAAGCTTGCGGGGTAGACTGTAGATGTGCACACAACGACTGACCAACATGAACTGAGACACGCGTGATGCATATACCTGTAGTGCTTGTTTACACTAAGGCAGGTGGTTGCATCCCATGGCAACATTTTGCATTATATATACTGATTCACTATCCTCACTACTTGCCCTTGACACCCTCAACTCAAGTTGTCATGTGCTTGTCTCTGAAGCCAGACACAAATATGCATACCTTGTTGACCGGGGTGTCAAGATCAAACTGTTGTGGATCCCCTCTCACATAGGCCTCAAAGAACATACAGAGTTGATGCCCTCGCCAAACTCACATCTAACAAAGACACTGTTGAATACAATTTGGGTCTGTCAAAAAGAACCCTTAAAACTAATAATAGGAAATAATTTGTTGATGAATTTAACTCAAGTAAACAAGTTCAAACAAGAAATAGTCAATCCATTGTTTACCAAGCAGATGTGGACAAAACTAAGTGTAAAGTGTGTGAAGATAGAACCTTTTAGGGACAGGTCCAAGCAAACTGTGTGTGAAATAGCACACTTCATCTCTAATGGTAATACTATAGCCAACAAATTAAGATTGCATCCATTTTTTTGCACTCCGCAGCTATATCATTTCCCATGTATAGAACCAAACACACAATGTGTTTGAATACCTTGCAAATGTGAATAATAAAGTGTGTGGCCAGACATATTGCTTCACACGGCTGTACGAGTATTCGTGTAGTTGCAAATAAATCACCCTCTATGTACAGAACTAAACATAGAATTTATTTGATATACTGTATTGTACTCTAACATTCAATGCCATAATATCCTGACCATTGGGGACTGTTATACACACCCTTTGTGACCTCTACTCTGTAATCCTTTTGTGCTGCTGCTCACAGGATGAGCGTGGGGGTGCACAATAAATTCCTACTAAGCGGCAAAATTTAAATTAAAAAAATAACCAACATGAACCACGCTACTCATTGTTTGCAAGATTACTCGATTTTCTTCTGAATATGCATATAATAACAATACTTTCTATGGATAAAGCTGGAAATTTTGCTAGCAAGTGATATAACAACATTTTGCAATATCCATCGTCTGTGGTGTCAAAATGTTTCACGCGATATGTGCACAAATACTTTCTTGATCGTGTGTACATAAAAATGTATACTGTACAGTATAAGGGTTATTTAAATTGAATATAATGGCAGTAACTTTATATAATGGGTAACACAAATACTCAGACAATTACTACATACCTCTCGCTGGTGAGGACGCAAGACAGCAGAGAGCATTGGGTCAACCACAACTGCTACTTCCTGCTTCTCCCTGAGAGTAGGAAAAAAAGTTACTCAAAAACTTCTATTAACAAATAAAGTTTTGTAGTTACATCTTATATAATTAGAAAAACTTTCAAACAGATCATATTATACAACACATATCAAGCTGTGATCATAAAAGTTACTTCCTATCTAATCTATAAAAATTCACGAAACGAAATGCATCTAAATACAGGGCTGCCTCACTTATCGCAAAGGTTACGGGCATGAAACTCATTGCGAATATCGAAATTGCGAATAGCGGAGCAATTTCTCCCATAAGAAATAATGTAAATACATATAGAACATAAAATAGATAAAGAAACAAGGGCATAATATCAAATAAACATCAATAACAAACACTTTGAGTTTATTAGGTGTATATGTTTACAAGTACAGTATACTTTACATGTTTGAGTGTGTGTGTGTGTGTGTGTGTTTGAATGTTTATGTGTGTCGGTGTGTGAGGTAAGTTTTAAACGTACTGTTAATTTACCTCTGATGTGCTGTGTTGCTTGCTTGCTGAAGTTGGCATTAGGGGAGAGGGTGAAGGTTTACTGGGGTGAGAGGAGGCTGAGGTCATCAGCCACCTCACTCTCATGATCACTGTCAGGGTCGTCAGCCACCTCACTCTCATTATCGCTGTCAATTTGCACCGAAATCTGTTGTTCTCCACTGCCTTCTGTTGAATCATGCATTGCAATAAAGGTGTTTTAAGGTGCTGGGTCTGGTCATCAATCCATGTTCTCAACATCCGCTCCATACTCTATCTCAGCATCACGGAATCTCGTCATCTTCGTAGCCGTCAGTGGTGTTGCAGACCTGGCCATCTCCTTGATCTTGTCGGCGCTTTTAACTATAGAATGCACCGTAGAGGGAGCCAAGCCGTGCACGCGCCCAATCACTGACGTTCCTTCTCCGTGTTCATGTCTTTTTACGATATCCAATTTCATGTCCAACGTAACTGCCACACGTGATCTCTTGGTAACATTGCTGGGAGTTTTAGCAGCTGGTCGCTTAGGCATTGCGAGATCACACAAAACACAACTGCGAGATTACACAAAACTACACGCCAGCATGTGAGAGACTGAGGCGAGCGGGGGTGTATGACGGAGGAATATGTACACACGCTGTCCTACGCTACAGTTGAGGCGTGCGGTTCAAAACTTTTGCTCGCAAGAATTTGCGAATAAATGGGGCAACCATCGCGAATAGTGGAAATGGGTAACAATAAATTGATTGCGGATAAACGGGGTTACAAATACCAAGGCTATGAATAACGGGGTTTGCCTGTACATCTAATTTGGCATATATGATTCCTTCAGGCTACACTCTTAACACTTCTCATCATTATTAATTAGAATTTGAGTGCACATTCCTGAAGTCAAGACCCTCATAACAACTGTGATAAATCCTAAATATCTTGCAGTAAAAACAACCAATAAATAGTACAGTAGTATGTAGTGCGATATACGTACAGGTTGGCCGTGAGCTTCTCTTGAGCGGACAAGACAGCCGGGGAGTAAAGCACCAGGGCACCAGGTTCATCAGGGTCATGCAATGGTCGCCTCACACCATTACGACGGATCCCCAAGCATCGAGATCCTCGACTTACATAATTAGGGATGGGAATCTTAAATGGCTTGGCGAGAATTTTCCGAATCAAATCCTCCTGATAAAAGGAAATTTTTGTATTAGCAGTTACAGCAACAACATAAAATACTGTCTATACCTGTACAGTATCCCACTATGCACAGTCGTGAACAAAAGTCCTGTTGCCGATTTTGCTGCTCCATGAACCCCAAGATTAAGACTCGTGAATCTCAAGCATTTATGGACAGAATAATGCATCATAATGCATCAGTGTCTACTGCTTCAGGTTCATGAGTCTGAATCTCAGGGTTCATGGAGCAGCAGAAAAGGCGACAGGACTTTTGACCGTGACTGTACATGATAAGTGTTACAAATGAGAAAAAATTAATCTTTAGCCTGGGGAAGCTCAAGAAACAGCTACATAAACAGCAAAGAGTTAGAGGAAATGATACCTAAGATAATAGTACAAGTTCAAAAGATGACAAGAAAAGGCTAAAGTTGCATATAGTAATTCCTAAACACAGTTGCAGACATACAGTACTATACAAGGCAAATGCATAAATAGCTACCTTTATAAAACAGCAATGAATTTATCATTAGTCTGTGATCCTGCTCAGAAATTTAAAAGGAGATTCCCATGCCTTTAATATTACAACTTTTTTAACTACATTAGTAAAATAAGCTAGAGACGATAAACTTTGGGTAAAAATACATTAAGAGGAGAAGTGGTGCACTTCTATGGATGTGATCTTACATGAGAAGAAGTTTGTCCTGTCGGAGTATTAACAATTGGTACAAGAGGAGCCCGATAGGGAGAGACCAGGAGCCCTGGGCCTGCCTTTTCTGCCACCTTTTGCCTCTTAGAATCTGACTGGCTAACAGCCACTTTTGGGCCAATTGTGAAACCACAGTCATTCTTCCGTTTAAGCAACTGACTTGGGGCATGGCTCCGCCTCTGTGGAAATTGATAACAAAAGTGCTAATTAAAATGCAGAATGGGGATCTGACAACAAAATTGTGGCTAACCCATGGAAGCATAGGAAATGGATATAAAACATTGATGATGATGAATATCTGTTAAAATCAGTGTCTAAGTGTCCATCTTAACATCTTTCCGTTCACACACACACACACCAGCATATTCAGTATTACATGCCATTTTTTACTAAAATATTCATTTATCTCTTAACTAGTTACATGGGAGATATCAGGGAGTATATCATAAACAATCTTCACTAACTAATAAGTTCTAAAGCCACATTACGGTACAGTGGATGATGTGTGTTACCACTGTCTAGTGTTATTCATGATTCAAACAGTTATGAGCATCAATTTACATCCATCACAAATAACAAATACAGGGTCATATTTTTATTTGAGAACCTTAAATTATTTTTACATTTTAGGAAGTGCAATAAACAGTAACCTAAAAATCGGTAGGAATAAAGTGTAATCACAAAAATGTATTTATGTCCTTCACAATGATATGATCAAACTCTTTAGGTTCCTGTTTATTGCATGTCCTAATATAGAGTTATCATTTTGGGTCCTAGAATATAAAAGTTACCCTGTACAGTATATAGATGAAGATCCCAATAAAACTCCTTTACAATGGAGCATCATTCTAGAAATTTACCTCACTACTCTAGACAAGTCAGAACTGTACTGTAACATAATGTACACAGCAAACAATGGCCTCTTAAACTTACCATTGTAATGTAACTTTTCCCCGACTAATTACACTAAGCAACTCGTGTGTTCCATAGCTATTGATCTTAACCAATTCCTTCCATCCTCCATGACAGCTACACTAATGGGCTCCAGCATCCACTGGAAGCGTAGTACTGTACTGTACACTCTGGAATCTGGAATAAAAAAAATCAACCGGGGGATCTAGGGGGCGGAGCTCCACGCATAGGTTAGATAAACTTTAATTTTGTCATTCCTGTATTTATATATCCAACCTAACCTAACCTAACCCAACCTAGCCACAGAACCCAGGAACTATATCTAACTTAACCGAGGGGTCAGGGTTAAATTCCTAAGATTCCCTGGAGATCCGAAATTAAAATAATACCCGAAGTAGGTTAGTTCATTTTCGAGGGAAGTGTCATATAAGAAAAGTGTCTTAAAATTGTCTAAACCATCAGAAAAACACATTGCTCAACTCAAGAGCCGTGGTTGGTCAACACTACAAACTGACTGATTCTAGACTCACATACACACTAACACATTAGACCTATATCTTGCCATAGCTACATGGTAAATACTGCCAGTCTATCATGCAGTTCCAAAGGCCCCCATTAGGCGGACGAGGACGAAACGTTAGCGTTTGTTGGGGATTGGACATCCATCGATTACATTGCCGTCGCAAATGTATAATAACAGAGATAGCATAACCAAAATGTTATCTATTTTCTTCCATTAATCTTCCGCCATTATTGCCTACCTCACCTCTCAGACTGCGTGTCTCCTTCATAAATCATCACGCGCATGCGTTCCCATACACGTCACGCGACCAATCAAAAGCGTTTTTTGGAGGGCAACCAATTAAAACGATTTGTGGTTTAATTCGTGGTATTTTTGGCCCAATCAAAATCGATTTTTATTTTGGGTCTCATATTTTGAAATTCAAATTCATTTCCGACCATGGAAGTCTGTGATGGGTGTCACTTAAATTATATGGAGCTGATTGCGAGTTTTGGGAAAAAACGAAGAAACTATAGCATTTTTTCGATCGCATGGTGTTCTTCCAACCTCAGTAAAGTGTCATAAGTGCAAGACTGAATGTAAATATCGCAAAGAAAAACACACTGTATGCGGCATTGTGTAAGAATCTGAGAATCCAACGACGAACAAGAACCAGCCCAATAAGGTAAGAAATAGGTGATGCCATCATATGGTGCGAGTCAGTTAGGTTAGGTCAGGTTTGGTTTTTGTTTTTCTAGTGTGTTTTGGTGTATTTTTTATTCGCTTAGCCATTATTTTTTTTTTAAAAACGTCCCACGGAAAAAAAAAAAAACGATAAAAAACAGCCAATTTCCGACGGAAATGAAGGTCATATTCGGTCTAAACACACACAAATACAATAGAAAAATATATTTTTGACTTTCTAACAGAGTGGGAGGTGAAAGTGCATATTTACCCCCCATTATTGTCAAGAAAAAATTTTACCACACATTATTATAAGAGGAGAAAAAGTCGTATACTTACACCCATGACAGCTGACCTTGACCTCTCTATCTCAACATTCCGGTAAATACCTCCTGCGGGAGCCACGAATTACCCAAAAGTACCCAAAAGTATAGCAAATAAGGGTAAAATCTTAACGAATATCTGTTATACATACACAAAACATGTTTAATAATATTTTTAGTGTAATTTTGTAAAAATAATTTGTAAGATGAAATAATAAACAGCGAAAAACTTTCAGTATTGGCGAACGTTGAATTCCAAAGAGTTGGTGAACAAGGGAGATAACTCAGATTCATCGTGATGCACTTCGCTAACCTAACCTAACCTAACGAAAAGTAAATCCTACGGCTGTGTTAAATACCCCAAAGTAACAGAAACATCGGTAATTATATCTCCATTTTGGATGGGTGACTCTTTGGAATTTAGCATTTTTCGCTGTTTATTATTTCATTATTTTGACATTTCAATGAAAACATTATTAATCAGGTTTTATTGATGTAAAACATATATTCGTTAAGATTTTACCCTGATTTAATATACTTTTGGATACTTTTGGGTAATTCGTTGGACAGCGTCCTGCTGTTCACTGAATAACCAAACCTAATTTATATCACCGACATTAATTAAAAATGCTAATAATAATATGGTGCAGCATGAATATAAACAATGTAGGTATACAGAGTACGTAGGCCGTGGGAGGGTAGTTACCTGTGTGCAGACAGTAACAGGTAAACAATGTTAAACAGCAAGGCAACTTGACCAAGAACCGCCGACAAAGCTGTCAGTATATCTTACATGACATGACGATTAATTCTCACCTTAGTCGTGGGATTGTTGGTAATGAAATGGCACCGTCAGATTAGTCTACTCTCTCTTTTACATCTTCAAACATGTCGAAAAACTTCACCTTTTTGGACAATTTACATAAAAAGACTCAGAGGTAAATCATACAATGGTGGCGGTCTATAAGTAGTACAACATGTCTTTCTTATGAGATTAATATCCGTAAACACTATTTATTTTGCAATATAAACTATTGTATAAGAGAGTTTATAAATGTCCAATGCTCTTTTGTTTTACGTTCTCTCACTTATTTCAGGAATTTATTTGTTTTCATCAGAGACAAACACTATTATAAGAAAGACAGGAAAGCCAGGCGGAAACCGCGTGAGCCACATAGCATATAGTTGGCCGCGGGATCAACCAGTGTGCAAGGCGCGGGTCGTCTGTACGTTGTAATGGCACAGTGGTTCCCAACCTTTTTTCTAGCGACCCCAATCATGCACCTCGAGCCATGACCGCGACCCCCCCACTGGTTAAGGTTAATATATATATATATATATATATATATATATATATATAAATATATATATATATATATATATATATATATATATATATATATATATATATATATATATATATATATATATATATATATATATATATATATATATATATATATATATATATATATATATATATATATATATATGCAAGTAAATCACTGGAGGTGCGCGTGATCTAGGTATATGCTGATAACCACAAGGAAAGAAGAAAACACGCAGTTCCCAAGCGCTTTCGTGTAATTCACATCTTCAGGGGTGAGTACAGACTAGAGAGAGTAATACAAATCAAGGTGTATATATACAGAGGAGGGTGTATATATATATATATATACTCATATATATATATATATATATATATACTACCACCATACTTATATACTATACTATATATATATATATATATATATATATATATATATATATATATCTTGATAAAATCACACGGGAAAATGGAAACAACGGAGTACCTTAGCTTTCGTCTTTATTCAAGACATCTTCCTGGGTATAGGGTATAAATATAAATACCTATTATTTTACGAATTGGCAGTGTTAAAAAAAGGTACTGAAAGGATCCTAAAAAAGCAAAAATAACATGGTTCAATTTTATTCTAGTAAACAAGATAATAATTTGTCATTAATGTAATACGCATTGAATCAAACTTTAAAGAAGACTGTGGAGTTTTTGAGATTGTTTAGTGTTCACTCAGGATGGGATGGAGAAAGGAAACTCACAATGTGCTCTCTATATACTGTACATGTTGTATTGGATGTACAATGCAGCTTGGTGCTGGGAAGGTAGCATGGTTACAAGCGTGATGTAGAGAGAGCTGGTTGGTGAGGGTGCTCAGAGGACAGCTTGTGGGTCGCCATGCTCGCCAGCGGGAGAGAGGACCGCCAGGCAGGCGGAGGAGGAGCGAGGGGGAGGTGTTGCTGGCTGCCGCTGTAAGTAGAAAGAGGCAGGTCACTCCGAGGTCACCATTTGTGGGGTTCAGGATGTTTGGTTCACACTCAGGATGAGATGGAGAAAGGAAACTCACAATGTGCTCTCTATATACATGTTGTATTGGATGTACAATGCAGCTTGGTGCTGGGAAGGCAGCATGGTTACAAGCGTGATGTAGAGAGAGCTGGTTGGTGAGGATGCTCAGAGAAGGACAGCTTGTGGGTCGCCATGCTCGCCGGCGGGAGCGAGGGCAGCCAGGCAGCGGCCGAGGAGGAGGTGTGTTACTGGCTGGTTGGTGTAGGTAATTATTCACGGTTTGGGGATTTAGAATATAGTTATACGTCTACCCAGATCCCAACAGGTAACAACAACAAAAAAAAACAAAGACAATCGGACTATAAAAGGGTAGACAAAGGATGCGAGTTTTCGTTGTATATAATAAAGTACCATAAATCCCTTAACAAATTATTCAGCTTATAAATTACCCTTAACCAAACTTAACCTAAACATTAACAGTATATACATATTAATAAACATAAAACAATCTTGAAGCAAGTGGACGTGGGGGAGTTAATACAAAATATAAGTACTTAAGTGAGGAGCTGAGATGGCTGACGAGTAAGGCTGAGTATTGTAGAAGACGGTAGGTAGTCACTGCACGTAGGTTTAGAGGATAGATGATCCTGTGGTCACTTCCCAGAGCCAAGTCCCTCTCCTCGAATTGGAGCTGACAAAGAAGACTTTGAGGAGGTGACGCAACCCAGGATATGGAGAAGGGAAACCTCGGAGTGGTAACTAAGACGAGTCATACACGTGTCTCGTCCCTAGATGGCGTTGCTCGTGGTGGTGGGTAGGTAGATCAGGACAATAGATGGCGTGGTTCGTGGTGCTGGGTGGAGGGGTTCGTAACACCCCTCCAAAGACCTCCGTAGCGCGGGCGCGAGGTGATCTGGTTGCGTCTGGAAGTGATGGCTGCTGCATTTCCTGGAGCTCGGGATAAGGGAGTCTCTGCAATCGGGTTATCGACCTTTATGTGCCGGACTTGTAGATTATAGAGGGCTGGGTGAGGAGAGCCCAGCGGAGAGTTCGCTGGTTGGAGATGTGATTGGTTTGGATGAACGTGAGTGGGTTATGGTCGGTGAAGACTAGGGTTGTTTGTGGGCAAGACTGGAGGTAACATTCAAACTTCTTTATTGCCAACACCAGAACCAGGGCCTCCTTCTCTATGGTCGAGTAGTTGGTCTGATGTTTTTCAACTTGGCGGAGTAGTATGCCACAGGGTGAAGGACATCAGTGGTTGGGTCGGGTTGTAGGAGCACAGCCCCCACTCCGACACCACTAGCGTCGATTTGCAGATGGAAGGGCGAGGTGTAGTCAGGGGGGTGGACTACAGGCTTGGAGGCAAGGAAGGCTTTGAGGCGGTGGAAAGACTGGTCGCACCTCTGGTTCCAGATGTAGGGACCGCAGAACTGGTAAGGTCTGTGAGGGGTCCGGCCACGCTGGAGAAGTTACTGCAGAACCGACGGTAGTAGCCGCACATCCCAAGGAAGCGCATGAGTTCCTTCCTCGTCCTTGGAGTGGGGAAGGACAAGATGGCTCTAACGTTTGCGTCCTTGGGTCTCACCATACCATGCCCAACGATATGTCCCAGGTAAGTCACTGAGGCCCGGCCAAAAGCAGGTTAGCCAGGTTTATGGTGAATCAGTCTCTTGCAGTCGTGCAAACAGTATCTCCAAACGCGCACCAGATGTTCGTCCCAGCTGTCCGACACCACCACCAGGTCATCCAGGTAGGCGAACGTCCCACCTGGAGTCACAGATTGGAAGTTGATGGCCCTCTGGAATGTGGCCGGAGCATTAGAAAGCCAAACGCCATAACCAAATATTGAAAAAAGACCAAATGGGTTATAAATGCCGAGATTATTTTGGCCCTATCCGTGAGTCCCACTTGATAATACCCGCTTTCAATAAGTCCACCGTACTGATAAATTTGGCACAGCCTATGCTGTCTAATATATCTTCCATCAAAGGTAAAAGGGTAGGAGTCTGAGACAGTGACCTGGTTCACTTTACGATAATCGGTACAGAAACGAAAAAGTGCCATCGGGTTTTGGAATGAGAAGGCAAGGTGAAGCCCAGGGGGAGGTACTAGGCTCAGCTAAGTTATGTTTTAACAAAAAATCTACCTCCTTTTTCATAATCTCTTTTTTTTTTGGATTTAGTCGATAGGCTGATTGCCTAATGGGTTGTACATCATCTGAGATTAGCTTAATATCATGTTTAAGTATATTGCAAAAACCTGGGAGGTCTGACGTGACTTTAGGAAATGTTGATAATAACTTAGTGAGATCTTTTGCTTGAGATGGATTCAGAACAGAAAAATACTCATCCAAGTTGTTGAGTATGTGACTGTTAGCAGGGTTTTCTTTAGGTAGAGGGAAGTCTAAATTCTCCAATAGGTCCATGTCATCTGTCTCTGGCTCCGGCCCTGACAAAACCGTATGCAATACAGGTTGGCTTATAGCCTCTGGGATGTCTTCCTCTGACTGCCTGGAATGGTAAAGTTTCATGAGATTAATGTGAACAAGTTGTGAATCTTTTCTGCGATCAGGAGTATGGACTATAGAGTTGAGGGGAGATAGTTTATTAGCATCGACTTGAAAGTTTTGATGGAACCGTTCCAAGCAACCCTGGGACGGTGGGTGGTAAGCCGAAGATGTACAATGGTCCACACTGGGGTCTTTCATCACCTGTTTGAACAAAGATGGATCAGATTGTTGGGCTGTAATGAGCTCATCCCTACTAATGGTCTTATTGTACAGATTGTCTGTGGGTAGTAAGATATTGGAGGTGGTTTCAGATGAAGAGGGCCCATTCCGCACACTCTGTGACCGGGTGACAGCACAAGATGGGAAAAGATGAGGAATAGTTTCTTTAAGGTCAGTGGTGGAGTTGACAGGTAAGGGAGAGTCGACTGTCTTTATGTTAGGAACCACTAGATCTCCTACCAAGTCATTACCCAATAATAAATGAATGCCGCACACAGGCATTGGGTCTTTCCTTATGGCTATTTGCACTTCCCCAGTAATCAAGGGACATTGGAGGTGCACTTTTAGCTAAAGGATAGGAAGAATGGGATGAGAGATCGAAATTAGAACACTCTCATTAGTAATCACGGTAGTATATCAGGAATGACGTTAAACAGGAGGATAGATTGTGCTGCGCCCGTATCACGTAGTATACGAATAGGGAAAGAACGAGACCCCTCTATGATTGAAATTTTTCCCTTATAGGTGAATGAAGAGAAGAGATCCTGATGGGGCCTTTCCACATTGGTGGTTGCTATTGGTTTGGATTTGGGATCCAGGGAACTACTTTTTAGCAGTTCGACACTTTGGGTGTTTACAAGACTGGATCGTATGGCCTGGGTTTTACAGTAAGAACAATAAAACTTGGTTGCATCAGGGGGGGGTAGGTGTGGGACCTTTCGACCTACCACTCACGTCCCCAAGGTTATCATCAGAGGAGGACCTAACATGTCGGAAAGTACCACGTTCCCTACGGCACAGTGACTCCACCAGCAAGGCGTACTCATCAGCCAGCTCAGCCGCACGTCCTAAATTAACCTCTCCACGATCCTCCACATGCTTCAAGATGTGAAATGGTATCTTGTTCTTCCACTCCTCCAGGACTACCAAGTTTAACAAATCCTGAGGTGGCCATTAAGAAAACCTAGATAAATTAATTAATGGTCAAAAGATAAGATACGTGGATTACCCTAGAAAATATCACGGCAGTGGATAACCAGAAAGTCCCGGAAACTACCTAGGGAAATTACACTTATGATTATTGTTCTTCTGAGAAGATCCTTAGATAAGGATAAGAGACTTGAAAGAGGTAGGGCGTATTACGGGATTAATATAAAGATCCGGATTAACAACCCCGAGATACTTTAAAGAGGAAGGGCGTATTACGGCATTTTATATAAAGATCCGGATTAACAACCCCGAGATACTTTAAAGAGCGATCACGACGAGGTCAGGTCTTAAATAGCGGGGTTGGCGTGGCTTAGTAGTTGACCCCCGCTCCGTGATGTATGGCGGCGCTGGTTGACCTAGACCACGAGGCATACACTGGGGAATTGGTGGGGTCGGCTACTCAGCGACAAACAGCGTTTGTAGGGGAGAAATCCACTACAAGGCTTAATCTTAACGAAACATGTACTTCAATGTCGAGATGAAATACTATTGTTTTGTCACATCCCACAAAAACTAACTAAAAATGAAAATGTCTCTAATCAACCTGGAAATCAGAGTTGGGTAATCTCATCTAATGGGAGTCTTGAGCCTGGATCTGGCTGGTAAGTTTCTCCAGTCGTGGCTCAGTCGTGGTGTAGTGGATTCCTCCCCTACAAACGCCGTTTGTCGCTGAGTAGCCGACCCTCTTCGAATTCCCCAGCCTGGGCCTCGTGGTCTAGGTCGGCAACCAGCACCGCCTTTCATAGCGGAGGTCAACTATCAAGCCACACCTACCCCCGCTATATAAGACCTCACGTGGCCGTGACCTACCTCTGACTGCTGGACCTGGAGCTGTGAAGACTTGCCTCTTCTGCTGTATGTTTGAGCAGTCTGCAACTTTGTTGTGATAGGACACTCAATCCTAGTGATTGTACTTACCCAACATAGCGACGGTGCAATTACCATCTCAGATTGTACGAAACATTCCAACTTCTGAAAAACATATATTTGGGCTCCCCAAATTTTGACTACTACCCGTGCGTCTACGTCGTGGATTGGCCAATCAGTGGTGCCCCACGGTGGCGTGATACATGCACGTTTACTGCGGTGCTCTGATTGGCTAACCGAACATGGCGTGGTAGGTAGACTGTCTCTACTCTCTAAGTCCTCTTCTTTCCTTTTTTCATCCCCCTCATGCACTCCGTTCCTTGAACGGGAGGCGGGACTTAGCGATACGGTCGATCCGGCAAGGGACCCTGTGATAGTGCAGGGCACCCCTTGTCCGGGGGTCACCGGTAGGTGGCAACTTTTTAGACATAACTATAGTCACAGGTAACCTGGGCGCAGAACCCTTCGAGCCCGACGCCCGTCCAAGAGGGGGGGGGGGTGGCGGGGTCACTGCTCCCAGGCAGGAGCCCTGTGTTATAGGTAGGATTGGGCTGTAATCAAGGAAGATGACTACAAGCATTAGAATAAAACATAGAGATAT
>NW_024756026.1:0-10753 GCF_018991925.1 Homarus americanus
GAACAGGGGACCTTGTTATACTCGATCAGGGGACTTTGTTATACTCGATCAGGGGACTTTGTTCTATTCGATGAGGGACTTTGTTATTCTCGATCATGGGACTTTGTTCTACTCGATGAGGGGCCTTTGTAATACTCGATGAGGGGACTTTGTTATGCTCGATCAGGGGAATTTGTTATACTCGATCAGGGGACTTTGTTATTTTCGATGAGGGGACTTTTTTATACTCGATCATGGGACTTTGTTATACTCGATGAGGGGCCTTTACTCGATGAGGGGACTTTGTTATACCCGATCAGGGGTACTTTGTTATAATCGATCAGAGGACTTTGTTATACTCTATGAGGGGGCTTTGTTATCCTCGATCAGGGAACTTTATTTTACTCGGTGAGGGGACTTTGTTATACTGGATCAGGGGACTTTGTTTTACTCGATGAGGGGGCTTTGTATACTCGATCAGGGGACTTTGTTATACTCGATCAGGGGCCTTTGTTATACTCGATCAGGGGCCATTGTTATGCTCGATCAGGGGACTTTGTTATACTCGACCTGGGGCTTTGTTATAGTCGATTTGGAGCCTTTGTTATGCTTGATCAGGGGGCTCTGTTATACTCGATCAGTGGACTTTGTTATACTTGATCAGGGGGGCTTTGTTATACTTGATCAGGGGACTTTGTTATTGAAGATAAGGGGGGCTTTATTATACTCGATCAGGGGGCTTTGTTATACACGATCAGGGAACTTTGTTATACTCGATCAGGGAATACATTATAGTTAGAGAAAATGCTGTATACTCGACCAGGGGACTCTGTTATACTCGATCAGGCGACTTTGTTATACTCGATCAGGGTGCTTTGTTATACTCGTTCAGGGGCCTTTGATAAACTCGATCAGGGACCTCTGTTATACTCGATCAGGGAAATTTTGTTATACTCGATCATGGGCCTTTGTTATACTCGATGAGGAAACTTTGTTATACTCGATGAAGGGACTTTGTTATACTCGATCAGGGAGCTTTGTTATACTTGATCAGGGGGGCCTTTATTTACTTAATCGTTAAAGAGACTTTGTTATACTCGAACATGGGACTTTGTTATACTCGACAAGTTTATTTATACTCGACCAGGGGACTTTGTTATACTCGATGAGGGCCTTTGTTAAACTCGATTAGGGGCCTTTATTTATAATCACGACCAGGGACTTTGTTATACTCGATTAGGGGCCTTTATTATATTCGACCAGGGGACTTTGTTATACTCGATTAGGGGATTTTGTTATACTCGATGAGGGGGCTTTGATATACCCTATCAGGGGGCTTTGTTATATTCGATTAGGGGACTTTGTTATACTCGAAGAGGGGCATTTGTTATACTCGACCAAGAGCCTTTGCTATACTCGATCAGGGGATTTTGTTATACTTGATAAGGGGACTTTGTTATACTCGATGAGGCCTTTTTTTATACTCGATGAGAGGCCTTTATTTATATAGTCGATCAGGGGACTTTGTTATACTCGATCAGGAGAATTTGTTATACTCGATCAGGGGACTTTGTTATACTCGATCAAGGACTTTGTTATACTCGATCAGGGGACTTTGTTATACTCGATGAGCGGGTTTTGTTATACTCGATCAGGGAACATTGTTATAGACTTTGAGGGTCCTTTGTTATACTCGATGAGGGGCCTTTGTTATACTCGTTCAGGGGACTTTGTTATACTCGACCAGGGGACTTTGTTATACTCGATCTAGGGCCTTTGTTATACTTGATCAGGGGACTTTGTTATACTCGACCAGGGGACTTTGTTATACTCGACCAGGGGAATTTGTTATACTCGATCAGGGGGCTTTGTTATAATCGTTCAGGGGACTTTGTTTTACTTGACCAGGGGACTTTGTTATTCTCGATCTGGAGCCTTTGTTATACTTGATCAGGGGGCTTTGTTATACTCGATAAGGGGACTTAGTTATTCTCGATAAGGGGGCCTTTGTTATACTCGATCAGGGGACTTTGTTATACTCGACCAGGGGACTTTGTTATACTCGATCAGGGGCCTTTGTTATACTTCATCAGGGGGCTTTGTTATACTGGATCAGGGGACATTGTTATTCTCGATAAGGGGGACTTTGTTATACTCAATTAGGGGGCTTTGATATAATCGATCAGGGAACCCTGTTATACTCGATCAGGGGCCTTTGTTATACTCGTTCAGGCGCTTTTGTTATATTCGATCAGGGGGCTTTGTTATACTCAATTAGGGGCCTTTGTTATAATCGTTCAGGGGACTTTGTTCTGCTCGATCATGGGAATTTGTTATACTCGATCAGGGGACTTTGTTATTTTCGATGAGGGGACTTTTTTATACTCGATAATGGGACTTTGTTATACTTGATGAGGGGCCTTTGTTATACTCGATCAGGGGCCTTTGTTATACCCGATCAGGGGACTTTGTTATAATCGATCAGAGGACTTTGTTATACTCTATGAGGGGGCTTTGTTATCCTCGATCAGGGAACTTTATTATACTCTGTGAGGGGACTTTGATATACTGGATCAGGGGACTTTGTTTTACTCGATGAGAGGGCTTTGTTATACTCGATCAGGGGAAATTGTTATACTCGATCAGGGGCCTTTGTTATACTCGATCAGGGGCCTTTGTTATACTCGATCAGAGGATTTTGTTATACTCGACCTGGGACTTTGTTATACTCGATTTGGAGCCTTTGTTATACTTGATGAGGGGGCTTTGTTATACTCGATCAGGGGAATTGTTATACTTGATCAGGGGGCTGTGTTAGACTTGATCAGGTTGCTTTGTTATACTTGATCAGGGGACTTTGTTATTCAAGATAAGGGGAGCTTTGTTATATTCGATGAGGGGGCTTTGTTATACTCGATCAGGGAACTTTGTTATACTCGATCAGGGGCCTTTGTTATACTCGTTCAGGCGTCTTTGTTATACTCTACCAGGGGACTTTGTTATACTCGATCAGGCGACTTTGTTATACTCGATAATCGGGCTTTGTTATACTCGTTCAGGGGCCTTTGTTATACTCGATCATGGGCCTTTGTTATACTCGATCAGGAAACTTTGTTATACTCGATGTAGGGACTTTGTTATACTCGATCAGGGGGCATTGTTATAATTGATCAGGGGGCCTTTGTTATAATCGTTAAGGGGACTTTGTTATACTCGATCATGGGACTTTGTTATACTCGACAAGGGAGTTTCTTATACTCGACCAGGGTACTTTCTTATACTCGATGAGGGGCCTTTGTTAAACTCGATGAGGGGCCTTTGTTTAAATCGACCAGGGGACTTTGTTATACTCGATCAGGGGCCTTTGTTAAACTCGTTGAGGGGCCTTTGTTATACTGGATAAGGCGACTTTGTTATACTCGATCAGGGGACTTTGTTATATTCGATCAGGGGGCTTTGTTATACTCGATCAGGGAACTTTGTTATACTCGATAAGGGGACTTTGTTATACTCGATCAGGGGACTTTGTTATACTCGATCAGGGGACTTTGTTATACTCGATCAGGGGACTTTGTTATACTCGATGAGGGGCCTTCGTTATACTCGATCAGAGGCCTTTGTTATACTCGATCGGGGGACTTTGTTATACTCGATCAGGAGAATTTGTTATACTCGATCAGGGGACTTTGTTATACTCGATCAAGGACTTTCTTATCCCCGATCAGGGGACTTTGTTATACTCGATGAGCGGGCTTTGTTATACTCGATCAGGGGACATTGTTATAGACTTTTAGGGTCCTTTGTTATACTCGATCAGGGGCCTTTGTTATACTCGTTCAGGGGACTTTGTTATACTCGATCTAGGGCCTTTGTTATACTTGATCAGGGGACTTTGTTATACTCGATCAGGGGATTTTGTTATACTCGATCAGGGGACTTTGTTATACTCGATAAGGGGACTTTGTTATACTCGATGAGGGGACTTTGTTATACTCGATCAGGGGACTTTGTTATACTCGATCAGGAGAATTTGTTATACTCGATCAGGGGACTTTGTTTTACTCGATCAAGGACTTTGTTATCCTCGATCAGGTGACTTTGTTATACTCGATGAGCGGGCTTTGTTATACTCGATCAGGGGACATTGTTATAGACTTTTAGGGTCCTTTGTTATACTCGATCAGGGGCCTTTGTTATACTCGTTCAGGGGACTTTGTTATATACTCGACCAGGGACTTTGTTATACTCGTTCAGGGGCCTTTGTTATACTTGATCAGGGGGCTTTGTTATACTCGATCAGGCTACTTTTGTTATTCAGATAAGAAGAGGGCTTTGTTACTACTCGATCAGGGCTTTGTTATACTCGATCGGGAACTTTGTTATACTCGATCATGGGCCTTTGTTATACTCGTTAGAGCGTCTTTGTTATACTCGACCAGGGACTTTGTTATATACTAGATCCAAGACTTTGTTAAGCCTCGATCAGGGGCCTTTATTTATACTCGATCAGGGGACTTTGTTATTCTCGATCAGGGGACTTTGTTATACTCGATCAGGGGGCTTTGTTATACTCGATCAGGGAACTTTGTTATACTCGATCAGGGGCCTTTGTTATACTCGACCAGGGCAGTTTGTTATACTCGACCAGGGCAGTTTGTTATACTCGACCAGGGGAGTTTGTTATACTCGATGAGGGGCCTTTGTTAAACGCGATGAGGGGCTTTTGTTATACTCGATTACGGGACTTTGATATACTCGATCAGGTGGCTTTGTTATATTCGATCAGGGAACTTTGTTATACTCGATCAGGGGACTTTGTTATACTCGATCAGGGGACTTTGTTATACTCGATCAGGGGACTTTGTTATACTCGATCAGGGGACTTGGTTATACTCGATGAGGGGCCTTTGTTATACTCGATCAGAGGCCTTTGTTATACTCGATCAGGGGACTTTTTTATACTCGATGAGGGGCCTTTGTTATACTCGATCAAGGGACTTTGTTATACTCGGTCAGGGAACTTTGTTATACTCGATCAGGTGACTTTCTTATACTCGATCTGGGGCCTTTATTATACTTGATCAGGGGGCTTTCTTATACTCGATCAGGGGACTTAGTTTTTCTCGATATGGGGGACTTTGTTATACTCGATGAGGGGGCTTTGTTATACTCGATCAGGGAAATTTTGTTATACTCGATCATGGGCCTTTGTTATACTCGATCAGCAAACTTTGTTATACTCGATGAGGGGACTTTGTTATACTCGATGAGGGGGCTTTGTTATACTTGATCATGGGGCCTTTGTTGTAATCGTTCAGGGGACTTTGTTATACTCGATCAAGGGACTTTCTTATACTCGACCAGGGGAGTTTGTTATACTCGACCAGGGGACTTAGTTATACTCGATGACGGGCCTTTGTTAAACTCGATGAGGGGCCTTTGTTATAATCGACCAGGGGACTTTGTTATACTCGATCAGGGGCCTTTGTTAAACTCGATGAGGGGCCTTTGTTATACTCGATCAGGCTACTTTGTTATACTCGATCAGGCAACTTTGTTATATTCGATCAGGGGGCTTTGTTATACTCGATCAGGGAACTTTGTTATACTCGATCAGGGGACTTTGTTTTACTCGATGAGGGGGCTTTGTTATACTCGATCAAGGGGCTTTGTTATACTCGATCAGCGGCCTTTGTTATACTCGATCAGGGGACTTTGTTTTACTCGACCTGGGACTTTGTTATACTCGATTTGGAGCCTTTGTTATACTTGATCAGGGGACTTTGTTATACTCTACCAGGGAACTTTGTTATACTCGATCAGGGGCCTTTGTTATACTTGATCAGAGGGCTTTGTTATACTCGATTAGGGGACTTTGTTATTCAAGATAAGGGGGGCTTTGTTATACTCGATGAGGGGGCTTGGTTATACTCGATTAGGTAACTTTGTTATACTCGATCATTGGCCTTTGTTAAACTCGTTCAGGCGTCTTTGTTATACTCTGACCGAGGGACTTTATGTAATGTGATCAGGGGCCTTTGTTATACTTGATCAGAGGGCTTTGTTATACTCGATCAGGGGACTTTGTTATTCAAGATAAGGGGGGCTTTGTTATACTCGATGAGGGGGCTTGGTTATACTCGATTAGGTAACTTTGTTATACTCGATCATTGGCCTTTGTTAAACTCGTTCAGGCGTCTTTGTTATACTCGACCAGGGGACTTTGTAATACTTGATCAGGGGCCTTTGTTAAACTCGATAAGGGGCCTTTGTTATACTCGATCAGGGGACTTTGTTACACTCGATCAGGGGACTTTGTTATACTCGATCACGGGGCTTTGTTATACTCGATCAGGGAACTTTGTTATACTCGATCAGGGGCCTTTGTTATACTCGATCAGGGGACTTTATTATGTCTCGATCAGGAGAATTTGTTATATACTTTCGATCAGGGAACTTTGTTATACTCGATCAAGGGACTTTGTTATGCTACGATGAAGCGGGCATTATACTCGATGAGCGGGCTTTGTTTTACTCGATCAGGGGGCATTGTTATAGACTTTTAGGGTCCTTTGTTATACTCGATCAGGGGCCTTTGTTATACTCGTTCAGGTGACTTTGTTATACTCGACCAGGGGACTTTGTTATACTCGATTAGGGGCCTTTGTTATACTTGATCAGGGGGCTTTGTTATACTCAATCAGGGGACATTTTTATTCTCGATAAGGGGGACTTTGTTATACTCAATTAGGGGGCTTTGTTATACTCGATCAGGGAACTTTGTTATACTCGATCAGGGGACTTTGTTATACTCGACCAGGGGAGTTTGTTATACTCGACCAGGGGACTTTGTTATACTCGATGAGGGACCTTTGTTAAACTCGATAAGGGGCCTTTGTTATAATCGACCAGGGTACTTTGTATACTCGATCAAGGGCCTTTGTTAAACTCGATGAGGGGCCTTTGTTATACTCGATCAGGCTACTTTGTTATACTCGATCAGGGGACTTTGTTATATTCGATCAGGGGGCTTTGTTATACTCGATCAGGGAACTTTGTTATACTGGATCAGGGGACTTTGTTTTACTCGATGAGGGGGCTTTGTTATACTCGATCAAGGGACTTTGTTATATTCGATCAGGGGCCTTTGTTATACACGATCAGCGGCCTTTGTTATACTCGATCAGGGGACTTTGTTATACTCGACCAGGGGACTTTGTAATACTCGATCAGGGGACTTTGTTATACTCGATCAGGGGACTTTGTTATACTCGTCCATGGGGCTTTGTTATACTTTGATCAGGGGACTTTGTTATTCTCGACTAGGGGACTTTATTAAACTGAGCCAGGAGACGTTGTTATACTCGATCAGGGGAAATGTTATACTCGATCAGGGGACTTTGTTATTCTGGACCAGGGGACTTTGTTATACTCGATCAGGGGACTTTGCTATACTCGATGAGGGGACTTTGTTATACTCGTCCAGGGGGCTTTCTTATTCTTTGATCAGGGGACTTTGTTATTCTCGACCAGGGCTTCCATTATATCGATCAGGGGACTTTGTTATATACTCGTCCAGGGGGCTTTGTTATACTCGATCGAGGGGACTTTGTTATACTCGATCAGGGACTTTGTTATACTCGACAAGGGACTTTTTATACTTATTAATGGACTTTGTTATACTCGATGAGGGCCTTTGTATACTCAAGTCTGGGGACTTTGTTATACACGACCAGGGGACTTTATTATACTTGACCAATGGACGTTGTTATATAATGAGGGGCCTTTGTTTATACTCGATCAGGACTTCGCCTCGACCACGGACTTTGTTATACGCGATCAGGGACTTTATTATACTCAATCAGGGGACTTGTATACTCAGCAAGAGGACTTGTTATACTCGATCAGGGACTTTATTGCATAATCAATAGAGGTTTTATTTAGACTCGATCAGTTGCCTTTGTTATACTCGATCAGGGGACTTTGTTATACTCGATCAGGGGACTTTCTTATACTCGAGCAGGGGGCTTTGTTATACTCAATGAGGGGCCTTTGTTATACTCGATCAGGGGACTTTGTTATACTCGACCAGGGACTTTTTTATACTTGACCAACGGACTTTGTTATACTCGATCTGGGGACTTTGTTATTCTCGACCAGAGGACTTTGTTATACTCGATCAGGGGATATGTTATACTCGATCAGGGGACTTTGTTATACTTGATTAGGGGACTTTGTTATACTCGTCTAGTGAGCTGTTATACTAGGATCAGGGACTTTGCCATACTCGATCGGACTGTCTTACTCGATCAGGGCCCGCTGATATACTCGACAGGGAACATTAGCAATCGATCAAGGGCTTTGTGATGCTCGTTATAGGGACTTTGTTATACTGGGCCAGGAGACGTTGTTATACTCGATCAGGGGATATGTTATACTCGATTAGGGGATTTTGTTATACTGGACCAGGGGACTTTGTTATACTCGATCAGTGGACTTTGTTATAATCGATCAGGGGACTTTGTTATACTCGTCCAGGGGGCTTTGTTATACTAGGATCAGGGGAGTTTTTTATACTCGATCAGGGGACTTAGTTATTCTCGATAAGGGGGCCTTTGTTATACTCGATCAGGGGACTTTGTTATACTCGACCAGGGGACTTTGTTATACTCGATCAGGGGACTTTGTTATACTTGATCAAGGTTCTTTGTTATACTCGATGAGGGGACATTGTTATTCTCGATAAGGGGGACTTTGTTATACTCAATTAGGGGGCTTTGATATACTCGATCAGGGAACCCTGTTATACTCGATCAGGGGCCTTTGTTATACTCGTTCAGGCGCTTTTGTTATATTCGATCAGGGGGCTTTTTTATACTCGATCATGGGACTTTGTTATACTCGATGAGGGGCCTTTGTTATACTCGATTAGGTGCCTTTGTTATACCCGATCAGGGGACTTTGTTATAATCGATCAGAGGACTTTGTTATACTCTATGAGGGGGCTTTGTTATCCTCGATCAGGGAACTTTATTATACTCGGTGAGGGGACTTTGTTATACTGGATGAGGGGACTTTGTTTTACTCGATGAGGGGGCTTTGTTATACTCGATCAGGGGAAATTGTTATACTCGATCAGGGGCCTTTGTTATACTCGATCAGGGGCCTTTGTTATACTCGATCAGGGGACTTTGTTATACTCGACCTGGGACTTTGTTATACTCGATTTGGAGCCTTTGTTATACTTGATCAGGGGGCTTTGTTATACTCGATCAGGGGACTTTGTTATATTTGATCAGGGGGGCTTTGTTATACTCGATGAGGGGACTTTGTTATTGTCGATAAGGGGGTCTTTGTTATACTCGATCAGGGGGCTTTGTTAGACTTCATCAGGTTGCTTTGTTATACTCGATCAGGGGACTTTGTTATTCAAGATAAGGGGAGCTTTGTTATATTCGATGAGGGGGCTTTGTTATACTCGATCAGGGGGCTTTGTTATACTCGATCAGAGAACTTTGTTATACTCGACCAGGGGCCTTTGTTATACTCGTTCAGGCGTCGTTGTTATACTCGACCAGGGGACTTTGTTATACTCGATCAGGCGACTTTGTTATACTCGATAAGCGGGCTTTGTTATACTCGTTCAAGGGCCTTTGTTAAACTCGATCAGGGGCCTCTGTTATACTCAATCAGGGAAATTTTGTTATACTCGATCATGGGCCTTTGTTATACTCGATCAGGAAACTTTGTTATACACGATGAAGGGACTTTGTTATACTCGATCAGGGGGCTTTGTTATAATTGATCAGGGTCCCTTTGTTATAATCGTTAAGGGGACTTTGTTATACTCGATCATGGGACTTTGTTATACTCGACAAGGGATCTTCTTATACTCGACCAGGGGACTTTGTTATACTCGATGAGGGGCCTTTGTTAAACTCGATGAGGGGCCTTTGTTATAATCGACCAGGGGACTTTGTTATACTCGATCAGGGGGCTTTGTTATATTCGATCAGGGGGCTTTGTTATACTCGATCAGGGAACTTTGTTATACTCGATCTGGGGACTTTGTTATACTCGATGAGGGGCCTTTGTTATATTCGATCAGAGGCCTTTGTTATACTCGATCAGGGGACATTGTTATACTCGATCAGGAGAATTTGTTATACTCGATCAGGGGACATGGTTATATACGATCAAGGACTTTGTTATCCTCGATCAGGGGACTTTGTTATACTCGATGAGCGGGCTTTGTTATACTCGATCAGGGGACATTGTTATAGACTTTTAGGGTCCTTTGTTATACTCGATCAGGGCCCTTTGTTATACTCGTTCAGGGGACTTTGTTATACTCGACCAGGGGACATTGTTATACTCGATTTAGGGCCTTTGTTATATTTGATCAGGGGACTTTGTTATACTCGACCAGGGGACTTTGTTATACTCGATCAGGGGACTTTGTTATACTCGATCAGGAGAATTTGTTATACTCGATCAGGGGACTTTGTTATACTCGATCAAGGACTTTGTTATCCTCGATCAGGGGACTTTGTTATCCTCGATCAGGGGACTTTGTTATACTCGATGAGCGGGCTTTGTAATACTCGATCAGGGGACATTGTTATAGACTTTTAGGGTCCTTTGTTATACTTGATCAGGGGCCTTTGTTATACACGTTCAGGGGACTTTGTTATACGCGACCAGGGGACTTTGTTATACTCGATCAGGGGCCTTTGTTATACTTGATCAGGGGGCTTTGTTATACTCGATCAGG
>NW_024756027.1:0-12500 GCF_018991925.1 Homarus americanus
TCCACTATGTGTCGGCAACTAATGTGTAGTTAAAAATAAAAAATATCGAAATCCTTTTAGTCACCGTATAATAGTTACAAGCAGATGGGCGGAGATCCTGCACTACCTACAGGGGGTGACCGGATCTAGGGCCGCCACCTACCATTGCGTCTCACGGGCCATCCTCTCTTTTCCTGCCTGTCTGAGACGTTCTAGAAATGGTGGTACTTGTTCAGATGGAAGTCTTCTTAAAGCTAGTAAAGTACACGGGGAGGTATATAGGCCAGGGGCGACTCACTTCCTCACAGAACTAACCCTCTGACCTATACACACACACACACACACACACCCACGCATCCTCAACCTGCTACTGTATTGGAGGAAATTCTGCAGCCGTTTTAAATGTGCCAGTGGATGTTTACCCTTATTCTTCTTATATACTGGAGATAATAGGGAAAAACACCTCCTGTATTAGGAGGGAATACCACTAACGAGAGACCCAGGGGTAGAAGGAAGAAGCAAGATGTTGGAAGGGTTTCGTTTTGATGAGAAAGTTGATAAACGATCTTGACAAACGAGTAGTGTTTCTACACTTGAGTGAGTCTGTCTTTACTGATGAGAAATTAATGTATTATATTTGTATTTTCTTACGTGGTTGTAAAACTTCCCCCTCTGTGCTTCATTTATCATTCATTAAGAAAGGCGTCTCTTGTCACTGTACCGAGGATGAGTTCTGAGACATGAAATTGTACATTAATTTTTATCGTATTCCCATGTCTATTACAAACGTGTATACTTAACTAAGACACTTTTTTTCCTGAGAAAAACCTGGCAGAAGCGACAAGAGTAACGGAAGAATGACTGGTTAACTGAAGCCTGACATACACCTTGTCGGAGAGAAGAATATTAACTTAGAGATATATAGCTTTACCTGGAACCAAATAAATTAAGTTCAAGATTTATGTCATAAGTGGACAAGGGAGGAAGATGTTTACTATATCTATAAAGGTGAGGCGGAGGGGTAGAAGATGAGATGAAGAAATATGTGTGCTCAGCCAAGTGTGGGATGACATCTGGTTTGTTTTCCTTGTGGTGAAAAGAAAAAAATATATAATGCAAGTGTTAACAAGGAGGACGAACATTTATCTCAGGCTAATAGCGGTGTAAAGGAGGAACAGGTGGAGATGTGGATAACAAGGGAAGTGAGGTAGTAAAGGGGGGACAGGTGGAGATGTGGATAACAAGGGAAATTAGTTAGTAAAGGAGGAACAGGTGGAGATGTGGATAACAAGGGAAGTGAGGTAGTAAAGGGGGGACAGGTGGAGATGTGGATAACAAGGGAAATTAGTTAGTAAAGGAGGAACAGGTGGAGATGTGGATAACAAGGGAAGTGAGGTAGTAAAGGGGGGACAGGTGGAGATATGGATAACAAGGGAAATTAGTTAGTAAAGGAGGAACAGGAGATGTGGATAACAAGGGAAGTGAGGCAGTGAAGAAAATTGCATCTTGTAAAGCTATGGCAATAGAGGAAGAAACGAAGGACAAAAGTAAGAACAAAAGCTAAAAATATGAACAGATGATAAAGGAAGGAACACAGTCTAAAGGAAGGAACTCAAGATAAAGGAAGGAACAAAGGATAAAGGGAGGAATAAAGGTAAATGAAAGAATAAATAATAAAAGGAGGAACAAAGAATAAGGAAAAAACAAAACAAATTAACAAAAGAAGGAACAAAAACTATCCTCACAGATGGAGACGATAAACAGAATTATGGGGAAACAAAAATGCAATATGAAATAACAAATAAGAGGAAGAAAATAATCAGAAACCAAAATTATTAAGGTAATATAGTGGTATTGGAAGCGATGGATCACCAGTATAAACACGAGAAAATAGTCTAAATAGGAAAACATAAGAGAAACAAAATGAATAGAAGTAAAGTATAGATTAATATAATAGATGAGATAAGAGTTAGTCGTGGTTAGGTTAGGTTAGGTTAGGTTAGGTCAGGTTAGACCAGGTTAGATTAAATTTGGTTAGGTTAGGTTAGGTTAGACCAGGTTAGATTAAATTTGGTTCAGCGTGAAGTTTAATAAATTGTCTGCAGTTCTCTGGTGAATAACATAACGTAGTGTATCCTAACCTACATACAACAACATGAAAAGGAAAAATTTTCACTAATAATTTAGACATTGACTGATTTAACACATTGACTGTAACATATAACATTATGGAGTTGAGGTAGCTAGGAAATAATACTCATGATCTTAGTCTTTGTAATCATAAAGGTTAATGCTATAGAATGTTTGGTGCATATTATCAGTCTTAGGCACACACACTATTGAAAACACTAAAGTTATACAGATGATTATTGTGTATATTAATATATTATCAAGTAGAAAAAAAAATATCCGTGAATCAGACAAAAATAATAATAATCTCAGAGGTTTTGTACACGATGTGGCATTTAGTACACACTTCTCCATTAACCAACAGTAATTTCGAGAGAACTGAACGATCCGTCTTTCTGGCTCTAAAATTTATCTTCCTGTTGCCTCGGTAAGGTTGTCAAAATCCTTCGTCTGTTGTGTCATATTGTCTCGCACAAGATCTTAAAGATACATGTGAGAAGGAATAGCTTATACGTAAAGAAAAAGGAAAGTGTGATAGAAGTTATAAAAGTAGTATACAAATCATATTATTTTGTGTGTAATTACTGTAATTATTGAGGAATAAAATTTTACATTGGCTAAAATCTTATAAGTGTACAATTAGGCCGAAAGTTTTACTATCTGTCAAGAAACATCAAAAGTGTGTCTTTTTTATTTCACTACAATTTCAATCTTAAACAATAAACACCAATAAACAAATTGCAGAAACTTGAAAGATTTCCAGGAACAAACAGCAATGAGGAATATATTTATACATAGACTACTGTAGGTGAAGACATTAACCCTTTATGTATCTGACCTAATAATCTGGATAAATATTATTTTTAAATACATCTACCCACCACAAGGAACTCACTGCACATGTTCACTGCGAGACTCTAGCCACAAGCACTAGACCTTACATATTAAATCTGAAAACATCTGATTGTTGTGATAAATGTGGCGTACGTGAGACTAGCAAGCACGTGTTCTGCTTTCGTTAGTGTAGATATGATAACATGAACTGGGTGAAAGGTGTAGTAGATATACTGATTTAAGAGTGCAATAATTGTTGGTATTTGACATTATTACAGGATAAGTCACAAAGAGAAACATACATCTGTTAAGCAAATATGATAGGTCATCATCATCATCATCACCATCATCATTATCATAGTCATTATCATCAACACCACCATGTTTAAGACTACTGTTATCACCGTCACCATCTTATTATTGTTCCGTGCATTTTCGTCTCCACACACACACACACACACACACACACACACACACACACACACACACGCACAAACATACGAAGAAACGCTGTCCCCGCGTCCAGAATCCTCGAGCACTGACGTCCTCACGGGCTTCGTTAGATGTGTTTGAATTCCTGTGTTGGAAGATCTCACCATCCAGTGGAAGGAGGGTCGGTTCTACCATGACGTCCCGGCAGATTTCCTTCAACATATTTGCTGTGAGATCCCTTACCTCGTCATGCCTCATGCAAATGAAGCCCCCCTTCTTGCAGACCATGGCGTGATCGCCGTCATAGGAAGAGCCACACACGCATTGGGAGGGCAAACCATCCACTGGCCAACCGTACCTTAGAGCAATGGCATCTGTAAATTCTTGTTTGTTAAGGCTGAAACCATTTGCCCTTATCGGTAACGTAGTTAACCAGTTCGACGCGCCCACCTCCTGCGCTATAGCTACTTTTTTTGTCAAATTTTCTGGAACCCGAAGCAATAGTTGCTGCAACATGTCATTTTGGCAGTGCTGCCGATCTGTTGTAATGGCCCTACGGATCTTATTTACTTCGCTAGTGTCCACTTCCCCTGATGCATTCTGGGCTGTTATGTGGTCAGTGAGGGCTGCCGTGAGCTTAAGTGAATTTTGATGTTCAGTGTCAGCAATCTCCTCTGGATTAGTTAGTCCCATCCCTCCCTGTCTTGGTGGAAGTGCAAGAAGTGTTCTTTCTGCTGGGGTTAAGTCAGGGTGTTTCACTAGATTGGGAATGAACTTGACCCTGATAGCTTCTTCCAGAGGGTGGAGGAGGGGTCCGATCTCAGGGATGGTACGCATCAGGTAGTTCCAGCGATGCTTGACTCCATGGGTGAATGCTGCAAAGGCCGCATGTGGCTCTGTGTTAGCAATCTCAGATAGAGCTTGGATTTCGCTAACCCACTCATTCACCTTTCCCGCTACGTACTCGGTCTTGAAGTCTGTAGTGCCAATTACAGCGCCTAGATGTCTTTGGCCGTCCTTAGTTATTTTGACCCCACTTCCGCCAAAAACCTCCAAAGCCCGTTCATAATGTTCTGGCTTCACGATGAGGAAGGACTTGCTAGCGTTTGGGTGGTACCCTATTTGTGGACCTCGCGATGTTACCAGGTCCCACCACTTTTTGATGCACTCCACTTTTCCTGCTCCTGTAAGGTCATCAGCATATGCCACTTGTTTGACCCCAGTTGTTTCAAATTTTATTTCTTGTTGGAGCACTGATAGGCCAATTGCATACATTGCCATTGCAACGGGGTCCCCTTGTGTTGTTCCCTCGGTCGACTGTAGGATGGTATCACCTCGTAGAGCCTTGTTGTTTACTATGTAGAGGTCTGAAGGATTCCTATACGAATTTTCAACATACATCGCAAAGCTAGGACACTTGATCTTGATGTTGTGCAGTGCAGCCTTGCGGTTAAGTATGTTGAATGCGTTTGAAGCATCCACCAGGAGAACGGCCTCACAATCACGCTGCTCAAATATCAATCTCATGGCGTGAATGGCCGCCTCCCCACCAGCCTGGTGGCCAGCACACACTTGTAGGTTCCCTGCTGCTGCCCTGACATCGTCCTTTACCACCTCCATTATGCACTTTCCGATGATCCGCCTCAGCACTTCCCCCACCCCTATAGGTCTACATCCTGGTTTCTTTTCCAGAGGAATAAGGCGGCAGGCCGTCAGGGCCTGGAGGTGATGGCAGCAAGAGGATGCAGGCTTTCTTGCAAGGGCGGCAATGGCAGTGCAGAGATCGCTTGCTACAGGGCCAAACTTGTTTGTGCTGAGGATGACTCTCCAACCGTTTGCATCCAGACCTGAAGGGCCGGCTCCTCCTCGAGTCTTCAGTGCCTTTTTCCACACCATCTCTCCTGTTATTTTCTCGAACAGGACAGCATTTGGTGGGATATAGTCACCCTGTAACCTGATGCCTTCATCTTCGCTTGCAGGGGGATGTTTCTCTTTCAATAGTTTTAATGTCTCTCTGTTTATTGGCATCACCCCACCGGAGGATTCCTGTGTGAGAGATCTTACCGCGAGAGACACTTTTCCCACACGCATTTTGTTTCCAAATTTTCTTGCCACGTCATCGGTGTTTTGCTTTCCATCACCCGTAGATTTTAGTCTCTCCTGCAGTGTTCTTGCTTCACATAGGAGATCATCTAGGGCCCCAGTCTGCCACATTGTCAATCTTCTCTTCATTGCTGCCACATTTTCTTTGTGCTTAGCCTTTGTGTGTGTCCTCTGACAAAATAGATGTGGTATTATTGCCAGTATTTGAAGAGCTAGGGGGGCGAGGAAGCGGTCCTGAGTGTAATCAGTCATGAAGCGAGTCATCTCCCGAATCATTTCTTTGGTGGCCGCACACTTGGGTGGTTCAAATAAGTTAGCAGGCGACCACTTGACAATTTCTGAGTAGGTTTCTTTGACCCATACGCCTGCATTTTCCATCGACATGCCATTCCACTGAGGCGGCTGTCTCTCATTCTCCTCGTGGACACCTGCTACTGAGGGAGCAGCATTTATTAGTACTACATTTTCGGGTTGAGTAGACTCACTGCTATCATTTCGGATATCATCGGGTGGTTGGGTCCCGGCGATATCCACTATGGCCGCCTGTGTCGGCTCCCTGCGACGTGGGTTCCGACACTGGTCTAGCTTCCTGCAATCCACACATGGTCGGTTGTTTCTCGCACAAAAACAATTTGTGCAGTTTTGGTTCGGGCTAGCACAGACGCAGCAAAGAATGTTGCCAGGCATAGTGACCAGCAACTTGGGCGACAGATACTTCCGCCTCCGACCTCTGCTATTGGGCCCATACGGACGAAGAAACTAGATCTTATGCGTATGAGGCACAGAGGTGACGGCCTGGCCTGCGGTGTCCGAGTAGTAGGGGCATACACGCGCGTGTGGTTGTGTCGGGCACCCCCCATGTGGGCGATAATCCACTGGGAGCAAGAATTGTCACACCTAACACTTGTTTATGTAACTTTGGCAGAGATAGACACCATTTCTATGGTCTCGCTGATGTAACATTAGTTATATATACTCACTTGGTCAGCTGGCACTACATGAAGTGGCCGTTACTTGAGGTGGCGACCGAAAGTGCGAGGCACTTGGCCCCGTAGGGGCGAGAGTCGCTATGCCACCCTTGCTAAAGTAGGCCTATCGACACACTGGCACTGACACTTGGCAACTCCAGCCACTCATCATTCAAACACTCACAGGCTTACTTGAAGATCGCCGGTGAACACGCGCAATATTTGCGTTTAATGTCGTAAGGAATGAGAAGAGCCGTCGGCGATGATGCTCAAGGTGACATCCAACATTCATCGACACACTGTGAAATTCTCGCTCCCACAAACTGAGTATATCCACACCAATAACACTTTAAATCAGGGAAGGCACCCCAACACACCCACGCCGCCCGGGCCTACTACTACTACTACTACTACTACTATTACTTTGCTGTCAATCGGAATCGAGTATGCTTATCATCCAGCTATGATACAATGATGTTATTAGGGATGTCACCTTCATTGGTAAGTTCTGAGGTAACTAAAGAGGCCGATACGGGAACGGCAGGGTCGATCACAGATGTAGCACATGTTGGGGGCTACATCTAGTGCGGGAGGGGCGGCGGCAGCGTCCTTCTGGCGTTGGCGCTTGTCTGCCACGTTATGCAGTTTGGCTAAATCGAAAGTATTGGCACCTTCTTGTGTGGTGATCCTCCAAGCGTTACGGTGTGGATTAATCGTCTTCCAGGTGAAGGGATTCGATTTATTCCTTTTTCTCAGAATTGTCTTAAGACTATCCTTATACCTTTTCAGTTGCCCTCCGGCGTTACGTTAACTATTCGTTAGGTGACTGTTAAGTAGCTGCTTTGGCAGTCTACTGTCGTCCAAGCGGGTAAAATGGCCAGTCCAGCTTAGTTGTTCATGGATAATGGTATCCTCGATGCTTCTACAGTTGGGGTTAGCAAGAAACTAGAATTTTTTCTCTTGTCTTAGCAGCAAGCTCGGAGGATGGAACGTTGACGACGTTGGTGAAAATTTTCAAGTTCCTTGAGGTGCTTCCTGTATGTGACTCATGTCTCGTTGCCATATAGCAGGGTGGGGAGGACCACTGTTTGATATACCGAAAGTGAGTACCATTAAAGAGGGTAGTACTGTGGTTGAACCAGGGGCAGGCGGAAAGAGAATCTGAGTCTTAGGTACATTCACCTCATGGCCGAAGTGTGCATACGCATCTGCGTAAGTATTCAGGGTCTCCTGTATATGGCGACAAGGGTGAGCGACAAGGGTGAGGTGGTCTGCATACTGAAGTTCAGTAATGGAAGCTGCCGACACCTTTGTTCCTGTCTGGAGACGTCTAATGTTGAAAAGACCCTTCATCCGGTAGTCGATGTCCACCCCGCCGGCTAATTTGGCGCTGGCACGAGTAAGGAAGGCAGCCAAGAAAATGGAAAATAGAGTTGGTGCCAGTACGCACCCTCGTTTAACTTCCGTTTGGATGGGAAAGAACTCAGACTGGGTGCCATTGTGCAGGACACTGCTGTTCATGCCATCGTGGAGTTGCCTCACAATGGCGATGGATTTTCGTGGGCAACCAAAATGGCTGAGGGTCCACCAGAGGGCTTCCCTGTTGACCGATTCGAAGGCCTTGGTAAGGTCGATGAAAGCCGTGTATATGTCACAACGCTGTTCTCTTTACTTTTCCTGTATCTCATGGGCAGCAAAGGTCATGTCAGTGGTGCCACGTGATGGTTTAAAGCCACAATGAGATTTTGGGAGGAAGTTTTCCGCCTCAGAAAGAAGTCTGTTTAGGAGGACTCGGGAGAATAATCTTGCCAGCTACGGACATCGGCGAAATCTCGTGGTAGTTGCCACAGTCTGACCGATCTTCCTTGTTCTTATAAATATTGACAATGAAGGCGTCTTTAAGAAATTGGGGGATTTCCTTCTTTTCCATTGTATTCTCCAAGAGAGAGTGGAGACGGCTGGTATGCAGAGGTCTTTCTGCTTTATACACCTCGGCTGGGATTCCATCAGGCCCTGAGGCTTTGTTATTTTTCATCGGTTTGATGGCAGTAGCTACCTCATCTAGGGATGGAGGATAGCTGAGGTGGGTCAGCTCTGGATGCTGAGGGACCTGCTGGGTAGTCAGGACATCCACATCGATGTTTCGGTCGAGTAGTGAATGGTAGTGCTCTCTTCAGCACTGACAGAGACCTTCATCATTTTTAATTATGGAGTTACCGTCGGATGAGCGGAGTGGGGCTGTGCCACAAGTGATTGGCCCGTAAAATGTTTTAGTGTAATTGAAAAATTTGCACATCTTTGCTCATCTGCAATTTTTTCGTGTTTCACATGCTTTATTTTTAAACTATTCGATTTTTAGTTTGAAAGTTCCCTCTGGGCAGCTGCTTTATTCTTGCGGAAGATATCAGCTTTCGTCCGAGACTGAGGGTTGTTCTGCCAGTCAGTTAAAGCAACACGTTATCATCGATGAGTACATTGATTGTCGGGTCATTTTTCATCAAACCAGTCCTGGTGCATTCCTTCGATCTGGCCGAGGGTCTCTCCCCATTCTGCACTAGGATTTGAGTTTTTTGTTGTCGGGTTGTTTATCAGCCCATGTTCGAGCTGCTCTCTGAAAGCATGTGCTACCGCTGAATCCTCCAGACGTTTAATGTTAAAACCTCTTCTGGAGGCTTGCTTCCTTCGCCATTTTGGGGTGACTTGAAGTGAGAGCTTGGCTCTGACGAGCCGATAATCAGTGTCACAATGGTCTGAGCGATGCATGGCACGGGTGATGAGGACATCTCGGCGATCTTTTTCTCTCACAATGATGTAGTCAATGAGATGCCAGTGTTTGGATCGTGGATGTTGCCATGAACCCTTGAACTTTTCGGTCTGCCTAAACAAGGTATTGCTGATGGTGAGGCTGTGTGCAGCACACTTGCTGACGAGGAGTAGGCCGTTGGGACTACACTCGTCTTGTCCATTTCTCCTTGTGGTTCTCTGCCAAATGTCAGCATGTCTGGCATTGAAGTCGCCAAGGAGCACAACCTTGTCTTCTCTGAGGATAGAGATTAGCACTCTCTCGAGGTCGGTGTAAAATGCCTTTTTGATGACATCCTCCTCATCCAGTGATGAAAAAGACATGACGAGAGTGATTCAGTCATGAGGCGCTCGTTGATCCCAATAGGCATTTCAGTTAGCCTGTGTAGGATGTGTTGGCGAATGGCAAAGCCAACTCCATAAATGCCGTTTCTCTTCACAGTAGGCTTACCCTTCCAGAAGAAGGTATAGCCAGACCCCCGTTCTGTGAGTTGACCCTCGTCAGGGAGCCGTGACTCACTAATGGCTGCTATGTAGATGTTATACCTAGCCAGCTCTTTTGCCACAGGAGCGGTTCATCTTTCAGGATGCTCATTTGTGCCAGTATCCACAAGGGTCCTGACATTCCATGCAGCGACCATAAGAGGTTGTATAGTTTGTCTTTGCTTGGATCTTTGATTTTGATTGTGTTTTCGAGCGCATAAGGAAGACCTTACTTGGTGCGGTTGCTCAGGGAGGTTGTTTTTTTAGGCAGGCTATGTTTGGGGCACCTTTTCTAGCCCCCTCCCCATGTGGGGTGAGTAAAATGTCACCTCGAAAGGGCTGCTCAGTCGCACAGATAGGACCGGATTGCACTGCTGCCTACATCTCGGTGCATAAACGACCATTTTATCTCTGCCGCCCATGTGCAGAGTTGTGACTAGAGACTCCCGACAGTCATCTCTGCCTGTACCCGTCGCCACTCGTCCGACGCCAGAGGAATTTTTGGGGTATAGGGATTTTGATGATGATGAGAAGTATGATGGGCTGGTTGGGATCTTGATGGAGCTCTGTAAGTATGTCTGCGTCTTGCGGGGTTCCACCGCAGATTTTTCGTTCCGGATTAACTCTCGTAGCTTTATACCTACCAAGGTTAATCCGCGAGGCAGCGGGGAGGTGGTCGGTAGGCGCCTGGACGTATCCATATGCTGGTCTAGCCTGGGCCCACGAGGCACCCAGTTACCGTGTGTTACCACGTGGAGAGACAACAGGAGTTTTGATGGTGAAGAGGCTGTTTTCTGGCAGGGGAAGAGTTTTGCAAGTTGCTTCCCTGTTCGCCACGAGGGCTCGCCAGCGGCGGTAGCTGAAAGCGAGAGGGAGCAAGCAGTACTTGCACCTTAACACTAACATAATGCTGCTACACTAGACGCATTTCACCTCCCTGTGTGCGAACACACATCATACGCACACACGCATACACGCGCACACACGCGCACACACACAATATATGAAATGCATAAGGCGTAAAACTAACCTAAAGAATTTATGCAGAATAGCATAACATTTTAATGATATCATGTTGACAACTAGTGCGTTGGTCAGTGCAGGACCTGGAAAGCAACAAATTATTTTGCCAGTACACTCTTTACTCCTCAGTACACTCACAATGTTGTAAAGGCCAAAATTGCTATGTAATTCTAGACTGATGACGATTTCAGTGACGATATGACAGGTGTGACGGGAGGGATAGCGTAGTGGTGTCATGTCATGTTACGTGTGTCAACCACATTGTTCTGACTGAGCCTGGGACACCCCCACACCACCACACCTGTACACGTGTCTAGTACATCTGAACGTGTCAATCCAACTCACACATGTTTCTACTACACCTGCACACGTACTAGTTGACCTACAGAGTTTTATATTACATCTGCACACGTGTCTATGTACACAGGTTTTTTCAGACTTACTGAGACTCACACAGGCTGCGGATGTGTCTTGTGAGTAAGAAGGAGTTGAGTATCATATATATTAATTTTAACCCTTTTATATGACCCAAGTGGTTCCTCTCGTGTCTTTTCTTTCCTCTCCCTCCCCACCCCCTTTTTTTCTTTAATCATTATCCTCCTTCCCTTCTTCCATGTTCCTCGTCTTTTCCTCCTCCTCTGTCTCGTCTGTCCTGTTCACCCGTTCTTACCTCTACTCCTTCTCCCCCTTTACCCCTTCCCTCTCCCTTCTTACCCTATACCTCTTTCCCCCTTTTTCTCCTATAATTTCTCCTCTCTTCTCTCCCTCCACTCTAAACTTTTCATCTTCTCCCCTCTCCAATCACTCCTTGTTCTCCATCTCACCAGCTCTTAATTCCCATTAGTCCCCTTCTTACTCTCCTTCACACTTGTTCCCTCTTACCTTTCCCAACCCACCTCTTCCTCCCATCTTCCCCATTCCATGACCTTTTTTTCCTCCCCCGTCCTACTTTTCCTCTCCAAGTCCTACTTCCTTCTCTTTCTCACCCATTGCCTTCCTCCTTGACTTAGGTTCGGTTACTGCCATCTTCGCCACAGTAAACCACACGTGACGCCAACATTATTTGTATCAACATCACCATTACTTAGTGGGTGCCGTCAGCTGTGTCTCTTGACATTCCTCTTTGTAGCTACTGTAAAAATCTCTCTCCTCCTCCTCCTCCTCCTCCTCCTTCTTGCCTTTCACGCTGCTCTTTCCTTATAATGAATATTAATAACTCTCTTCTTGGCCAATATTTTCTCACTGGCGCGTGTGTGTGTGTGTGTGTGTGTGTGTGTGTGTGCGCGCGCGTCTATGCGAACCTGCGTGTGTGCGTGCGTGCGTGCATGCATGCGTGCGTGCATGTATTAGTTTTAAGGTGACTGAAGGGGCCGATACGAGACCGGCAAGGTCGTTCACAGAAGTTACACATGTGGAGGGCTACATCTAGTAAGGGAGGGGCGGCGACAGTGTCTTGCTGGCGCTTGTCTGACTCGGTTTGCAGTCGGGTTAATTCGAAGGGATTGATACCTCGTGTGGTGCTCCTCCAAGCGTTACAGTGTGGAGTGATCGTCTCCCAGGTGAGGGGGTCGATTTGGCACTTTTTCAAATTTGTCTTAAGACTATCCTTATACCTTTTCAGTTGACCGCCAGCGTTAAGTTTACTATTCGTTAGATGGCTGTAAAGTAGCTGATTTGGCAGTCTACTATCGTCCATGCGGGTAACATGGCCAGTCCAGCATAGTTGTTCATGGATAATGGTAGCCT
>NW_024756027.1:15000-18411 GCF_018991925.1 Homarus americanus
TCCAATATCTTCCCAGGCGGTAGTACCTCCCTGTTTGGTAGCTGCCTACTACCTACTGGGTGCGGTTGCCCAGTCAGGTTGTTATTTAGGCAGGCTCTGTTTAGGACATCTTTTCTAGTCCCCTCCCCACGTGGGGTGAGCAGAATGGCTCCTAGAAAGGGCTGCTCAGTCGCAAAAGAAGTACCAGATTGCACTACTGCCTAGATCCCAGTGCATAAACGACCATCTTATATCTGCCGCCCATGTGTGGAGTTGTGACTAGAGACTCCCGGTAGTCATCTCTGCTTGTCCCTGTCGCCACTCGTCCGTCGCCACTCGTCCGTCGCCATAGGGCTGTTGGGGTATAAGGGTTTGATGGTGATGATGATGATAAGTATGATGAGCTGGATGGTGGCTGTGCGTGAGTTTATTTATGTGGTGAGGCAGGAGTGCATACTACAACCACACATCTTGGCTCTCCCTTTTCCTGATCCAGTGGTGCAAGTGCAGCAACGACTGGGGAGAGGGAGAGTTGCAATGGACTGCCGATAGCCCAGTTTGTCGGGTTTCGCCTTAGTAGCCTGTCCATCAGGCATTGCCTTCGTCCGCCGGTGTAGTCGTTGGGTTTCCATGGTGGTCACCTCTCCTGCCTATACCGCCGTTGGGGGTCTTGTTGAAGCTCTGTAAGCATGTCTGACTGATGTGGGGCTCCACAACTGATTTTTCGTTCGGGGTTTACTCTCGTAGCCTTATACCTACCAAGGTTAATCTGCAAGGCAGCGGGGCATTGGTTGGTAGGCGCCAGGATGTATCCACATGCCAGTGGGCCTATGTGCTGCCCCTTTGGGGCTCACTGCTACTCCGAGATCCCCTGCTGGTCTAGCCTGTGCCCATGTGGCACCCAGTTATCGTGTGTTGCCACTAGGAGGCACAACAGGAGTCTTGGTGGTGAAGAGGCTTTATACTGGCAGGGGAAGACTTACAGGCATGCACGTTGCCTCCCTGTTTGCCACGAGGACTAGCCAGCGGCGGTATCTGAAAGCGAGAGGGAGCAAGCAGTGCTTGCATCTTAACACTAGCATAATGCTGCCACACTAGACGCATTACACCCACCCTGTGTAAAAACACACACTAGGTGGCATACTTAATAACTCGTATCATTGCATCATGGCTGGATGATCGTCATACTCGACTCCGAGTGACAGCAAAGTGGTAGTAGTAGCATGCATAGTAGAGTAACTTTGATTAAACATGATCATTAAGATTGGATGTTACATATAAGTTATTTAAATTACTGTTATATTTCCCCTCTCCTCTTCGAAACACATCGTCGTGATTATATTCTGCTAAGATGACCCAAGTACTACATGTAATTAATCAAAAATAATTTTGAAACCAAAATAACTTCAGTTTATTAAGCAGTGTGTCATCTCGTCAAACTCTTGGTGGGATGGAAGTGTTATCTGGCAACTTTAATGAGCGGTTGTGTTATGCCATTTGTCACAATAAAACTATTTCTATTCTGATGAAATACTGTTTATGAATTTAGGCCATTTCAAGGAAAAATTATGGTAATTGATGTTTCGGTACACACTCAGTGTTATGTTATAAGAATTTCACAAGGAATGAATCAAAGATAATTAGTGACAGAAAGATAAAATCCCAGCACGAGATAATGTAAGAACTAATTTTAAAATAAAAGGTATTACCGTCAGCAATACACCCTAGCATATCCGGAGAAGGGTATTTTACATATCAAGGGGTATTTTACAGTAAATATATAATTTTCGCCTAAAATATCCTTTTTACACCATACTATTTTTACAGTATAGACACTCCCCACATTCCCCAGACATACCAACATCACCCAGACACCCCCACGCAATGCCACGCATCCTTAAGACACACCCACACATCCCTTAGACACCCTCCGCACCCCCCCTCACCCCCCTCACACCCCCCTCACACCCCCCTCACCCCCCTCACACACACCCCACACCCCCCCCCCTCACCCCCCTCACCCCTCCTCTCCCACACACACTAACCATCAACCCACATCTAACACAAAAAGCAACAGGGTCCTTGATACTGTTTTGGCAATGAGCCCTCACTGGCACTACTGTAGTCGTGCCTACTGTATAGTGGCTTCAGCTCCTTACAGTACCGTAGTTATAGTCGTAGGGCACCATTCACCATCACAGCAATCCCTATACCGTCACTATCAGAACTATCACCATACCAAGTCACCACTACAATAGGGTGTGTCATAGGAGGGAAGATCAGCTAAAACTAATGGCCCATCACTTTTTTGGTAGAATTTTGTGTATATAAACAGAAAATAATTTCAGTTTCAATATTTTGCAACCTTTTGCTAGGTAAGTTTTAGCGTGAAATTTATCGAAAATCTAACGTACAGCTGCATTAGTGCATTACAATTAAATAGTGAACATTGCTTTCTGACTTCATTCTTTAACAACTCAACTAACAATATTTTTTTCTGTTTCAGATTCTGATGCATTTATAAGTTGATAATATTTGCGATGGCTGCTTGTGTCAGGACGAGGAACCAAAAATCCAGCCATCTCAGTCACTATCTTGGGTCTGGGAGAGAGCTCCTGAAGTCAGGTTGCCTACATTGAGAGATGCTTTGAGATACGGTGTTTTAATCAAGGCAAATCAGTAGAAAAGAACCAAAGAACTTACACAAAACAAAGACATTGCCAGTGATATGACCAAAAGCTGTCTTGGCACAGTACACTCTGGCTAACGCTCAGTTCAAGCCTCCAGTCATAACAAGTCAGAAAGATTAGTGAGAGACTGCCTAGCCAGTTGGGAAAAAGGCAAGAGATATCTCTCTTGGGAGGAAGGAAAACTTGCAGTTAAGGACAGCTTTACTTAAACAACTGGACCAGTTATTTGACATAATTACTTGCAAGTGCCCAATTGTTCTCTGTCCTGAGTTTGGATGCGATCGTGACTGTAAATCCGAGGCCCACATCTCCTGTATTTACCAAGCGTGAACTGAAGATTCCTGTGATCGAACTGGCATTTTGTCCAAAGCACAGAGAAGAAGACTGGCAGTATAGGGGCTCTCATGATTTCTAGCCAAGATATTCCGGAGTCCAAGAGACAGGAGGCTGCCACAGAGAGACAGAAGAGGAGAAAAGTTGCCGAGGAAAAGAGACTTGAGAAGGCCCAGGGTGAGGTAAAAAAGGCCGATGATTGGAGTCAAGCTGATTCAGAGTTTAATGACTTCCCCATAGCTGATCCGAGTGCTGACCAGGAGAATGGTGACTTTGTCCCTAATCCAGAAAATAATGATCCCAAACCTTCCAGGCATAAGATTCGAAATAGGACAGATATCCCGAGCATAGCTCTGGCCAGCATGCGACACCACACTGGTCTCAGAGAAACTGCAGAGATAGCAACAGC
>NW_024756028.1:0-5000 GCF_018991925.1 Homarus americanus
TTTTTTTTTTTCTCAAATGACACGCATTTTCTATACCGAAACGTTTCCAGTTAATGTAGTCTCCATGTATAATTAGAAAATTATGGGGGCCCCATTTGCATTCAGCTGGCTACATTAAAGGTAAGTGCTCAGTCACACTGTATCCATTCCTTATTATTTATTACTTTCACTGTACTGTATCCATTCCTCATTATTCATTACTTTTACTGTACTGTATTTCATTATAGATTTTTTATCGATGTCGGACTTACGACCTGGATTTGGGTCCTTAACCCCGTCGTAAGTCGGGGTCTATCTGTATGTATATATATATATATATATATATATATATATATATATATATACAGTATTACCCTGCCTAACGCGGTTTCACTTAACGCGTTTTATCATATACGCGGTGCCTCGCCAGAGCTGAACTTTCACTTAACACGGATTTTTTCCACATATACGCGGTGAGTGTCCAGCTCGAGACGCTATTTTTAGATTTGCCCCACCCTGCCTGACTGCCTGTTTTAGCTCATAAAATTCATACAAATTACCCGGCCAGAATATAATTTACATTGCTGGAATTCTTATAATTTGGTGATCATTTTGAATATAAACATCATATTTTTGCATTAGACATACAAATTTTAGATAAAATTTTTTCTCAAATTAACTATGTTATCTTTTGTGCAAAATATATGACATTTATATTCAAAATATTCCTGGTCTTACAAGGAATCCAGCAATGTCAATTATATTATCCTAACTTTAGTTTGAGGTATTATTTATTAAAATTTAGTGGTTATCCCACACATCTCCTTGGGACGGTTGGTGGGGGGTGGGGGGGATGGAGGGACCGACCGACCATCTGTTACCCAGTGAAGAATTATTATTTTTTTTTATTAACTGAAGATATTTGTTTTAGCTCATAAAATTCATACAAATTATCCGGTCTGAATATAATTTACATTGCTGGAATTCTTATAATTTGATGATCATTTTGAATATAAACATCATATTTTTACATTAGACATACAAATTTTAGATAAAAAATTTTCTCAAATTAACTATGTTATCTTTTGTGCAAAATATATGACATTTATATTCAAAATATTCCTGGTCTTACAAGGAATCCAGCAATGTCAATTATATTATCCTAACTTTAATCTGAGGTATTATTTAATACTAAATGTTAAAAACCCTGGAAGGGAGGATTGGTGGGGGGTGGGGGGAGGGTTGGGACTGACCATGCGGTTGGAAGAGGGGGGGAGGCAAGGTGGGGTACTTTGATTGACAGATAGTGTTGTGAAGATTATTTTTTTTTTATTAACTGAAGATATTTGTTTTAGCTCATAAAATTCATACAAATTACCCGGTCAGAATATAATTTACATTGCTGGAATTCTTATAATTTGGTGATCATTTTGAATATAAACATCATATATTTTTCATTAAACATACAAATTTTAGATAAAAAATTTTCTCTAGGTAACTGTTATCTTTTGTGCAAAATATATGACATTTATATTCAAAATATTCCTGGTCTTACAAGGAATCCAGCAATGTCAATTGTATTATCCTAACTTTAGTTTGAGGTATTATTTATTAAAATTTAGTGGTTTTCCCCCAAAAATTTCTCTGAGAGGGAAGAGCCAGCGAGTGTAATGTGAGAGAGGGAGGGAGTTGAGTCCATTATTTGAATGGACATTAACTTGGCGACTGTATTTCTCTTAAGTATTAATTGTGTGCATGTACCATCATAAAATTAAGATGTTATTTTTACTACAACATAGGTATGTGCCTTCAAAAAGTGGAGTTTGGGGGTCAGGCGGGTTTCTATTGGAATTAATCCCATATGTTCTGTTGTTCACTTAACGCGGATTTCACTTAACGCGGGACCCTCTGGGTTCAATTGACCGCGTTAAGTGGGGTACAACTGTATGTATATATATATATATATATATATATATATATATATATATATATATATATATATATATATATATATATTATATATATATATATATATATATATATAATATATATATATATATATATATATATATATATATATATATATATATATATATATATATATATATATATCATCTACAATGGTATGCTATAACAAACGGATCCGACTACGAATATTCCTATAACGAACGGTTTTACCTATAAAATTGAGAATGCTATAACGAACGAAACTCCTACAACAAACATTATTTAAATTTTTTTTTTTTTTTAATAATTTATTGTTTTTAATTACAAGTATTAATGATATTCTTTATTTCAGAGGTTTAGATGCATATTTATGCACTTTTTTACAATTTTATATTATATTTTTCAGTGTTAAATTAGTTTGTATTTGGGGCCTGGGCAATTAATCCTATAACAAGCGAATGCTATAACGAACAAGGTTCTAGAACCAATTCGATTGATTATATCATACTTACACTAACCTTTTATATATATATATATATATATATATATATATATATATATATATATATATATATATATATATATATATATATATATATATATATATATATATATATATATATATATATATATATACTGTATATATATATAAATATATATATATCCCCAATGCCTTTTCTTCTCCCTTCTTCTCCACCCCCATTCTAATTCCCATCATCATCATCCAGGAGCCTTCTACACACACACCTCAAAGTGTACTATACAGTCATGCGCCAGTTAACGTCCTAGTTATGTTCTTGGAAACGTGACGTTAACCGAAATGGACGTTGTCCGATCATCGCATAAACTTTGTATTTATACTTACGTGTATGTGGAATACTATATACGTACATATACACTTTTACTCTTAAATTACTACTGTAATGTGATACAGGTGATTAATTTTTATCTCTTGTGCAAAATACATGACGTTTATATTAAAATTATTCACTGTTTTACAAGGATTCCAGCAACGCTGGGCAGATGGGGGATAGGGAGGGAGGGAGCGAGCAACCGAGGGGGCGTGGGGGGAGGGGAGCGGTTTGACAGTTGGCACAGGCCCAGGTCTAATGTGTGTATATTTATTAGTTCTTAAGTGACTAAGCTTCTTTCCTATAAAAAGCCAGTGAAATGACCTGGGTGAATATAATTTACATTGCTGGGATTCTTGTAAGATTTTGATTTATTTTAATATAAACAACCTATAATTAGCACTAGACATAACAATTTTAGTATCGTAATCAAATTAGTACAGTACATGTGCACTCCAGCTTTGCACTAAAGTCATTTACAGTATTTCTTATACGTTTCTTTTAGTATGGTGTGTGCATGTAAATGAATGAAAATAAATGAAGAAATTTATGTAAATCTACCCAAAAATACAGTTGAAAAACTTTATATTACAAAATGTACTACAGTACTGTACACTAATGTACTACAATTTTTATCTCGAGCAAAATATATAATGTTTATATTCAAATTAATCTCTGTCTTGCAAGGATTTCAGCAATGAAATTATATTATCCTAACTTTAGTCTGAGATATTATATAAAATAAACACCTTAAAGCATAAAGTTATCACCAATCTTTTGTCTAGGAACACAAGGAGGGAGGCAAGGAGGGAGGGAGGCAAGGAGGGAGGTAGCCAACGAGCGTGGGAAGAGCAGGGGGAAGCAGGAGGTGAGGTGACAGTGTCTGGTGTTTGTTTATTTAGTTGAGATATGATTTGACAGTTGGCGCTGAAGGCCTGCATGTTCATTTATCATTCCTTAAGAGTGACTAGGCTCTTCTCATAATTTGCCACCCAAACGACCTGGGTGAATATATCTTACATGGCTGGGATTCTTGTAAGATAGTGATTTATTTGAATACCTGTATAAACAATCTATATTTGCAATAGACATAACAATTTAAGTACCGTAATCATTTAGTACATGTACAGTACAGGTTTGTTCCATTGTTAACCGAGGGACCACTGTATTGCAGTGTACTTGTACTGTACAATATTGACTAAATTCACTAGATAGTGTACACAACTAATGGTTGGTAAAACTTGTCAAGTAAGTGAGTGTCAAGTCTGTCAGTATGAGCGGCACGTGTGGGTGCTTGTCCCCCATCATAGGGGTCTGTTTTCTCTCGCTCAGGACGCCTGATTCTTCCGTTTTCTCTCTTAATCTTAGAGTGCACCAGAGATTTCGTTATTCCTTAGTAATGACACAGAATTTGAAATTGCAACCCCAATTGCAACTGGGGTTGCGATTGTTGAGGCAACTCGATATATCTGATTACAGCAAATGTGTTATTGTCAATTTGTAGGGGAAAGATTTTATCCTCAATAGATGTAGGTTAACATTACACCTGGAGGCAAATGCTTACAAAAAGCCTAAGGAAGGAAGCATATTCCTTTAACACATAATATCTGACCAGTATGGGGAGGATCATCGTGTCTCCGTCAGGGGGTCGTGGAGTGGTGGTCCAGCAGGCGTTGCGGAAGTGGGTTTTTTTTTTGAGGGGGGGGGGCCATGGACGTATATGCGATCGGACGTTGTTCGATTGGACGTTAACCGGCGCATGACTGTACTACCTTTTTTTTTTTGTTGATTTTAGGCAATTTTTGGTGAGCAGGAACCAATTACCCAAAAACCCATTGAAACAATGGTTTCGGTTAACGAGGTTTTCAGTTAACGAGCAACCTTCTACAACGAATTGTGCTCGTTAACCAGACTCAACTGTGTGTGTGTATATATATATATATATATATATATATATATATATATATATATATATATATATATATATATATATATATATATATATATATATATATATATATATATATATATATGCTGATAACCACAAGGAAAGAAGAAAACACAAAGTTCCCAAGCGCTTTCGTGTAATTCACACACACACGCAGTGGTCCCTTGGTTAACGAGCACAATCCGTTCCAGCAGGTTGCTCATTAACCGAAACCATTGTTTCAATGGGTTTTTGGGTAATTGGTTGCAGCTCACTGAAAATTGCCTAAATTCAAC
>NW_024756028.1:10000-15136 GCF_018991925.1 Homarus americanus
TAAGAGAAATATCAATAATATTAGGTTTTTTAACACTTACATTAGTAGAAAAATGGCTGGGCACACGGGGATGGGCGGTTGGTTCCGAGGCAGAGGGCAGATTATTGGCCCTCACCTGTGTCACTTGTATCAATTGTATCACTATCCACCACAGAGGCTTGCAGGGCCTCTTTGTCAAACTCCCCAAAGTCCATATAAGTCCATATCCTCACCATAATTATCACTATCACTGACTTGGGCCGGCTGTGGTGGGTGGCGGGTGAAGAACTGGTAATGTTTTGATGACTGGGCGACCTTGTGCGCACCATGTTCGCGCAGCTTACACAACATGCTGCACAGATCCACATTCATAGATGTAATGATATCAGCTATAGAAACAGATCTAGTTTGAGAATTAGGGGGAAGGGGAAAATGTGAAGAAGAGTGAAGAGTAGAATCATCAGCATAAGAATGGATAGAATTAGTCGGAGTGTGAAGTAAATCATTGATAAAAAGAAGGCAGAGAATAGGTGAAAGAGCAGAACCCTGTGGGACACCACTATTGATAGAGAAAGAGCGAGACATCAATCCCTCGACAACAAATGCCAGAGATCGGTTCTCAAGGAAGCTAGAAACTAGAGAACAAAGTGGAGGGAGAGAAACCAAAAGAGGGAAGTTTAGAAAGCAAATACTTGTACCATACCCTGTAAAATGCTTTGGAGATGTCGAGAGCCATGACGAAAGTTTCCCCATAATCCCAAAGAGAGGATGACCAAAGATGGGTGCAGTAGGAGAGCAGATCACCAGTAGATCTCGCCTGGCAAAAGCCGTACGTGGTGATCCAACAAAAGAGAATGACAGAGAAAATGAGAGTTTAAGATAGTTTCGAAAATCTTAAACAGGGATCAAGTTAGGGCAATGGTGCGATAGTTAGAGGGATTGGAATGGCACCCTTCTTCGGGATGGGCTGAACCGAGGCATGCTTCCAAGAAGAAGGAAAAGTTTGGGTTTTGAGGCAAAGGCAAAAGAGGCGAGCATGCACAGGGGCCAGAACTTCAGCACACTCCCTCAGAAAACGAGGGGGTATTCCGTCCGGTACATGCGCCTTACTCACATCCAACCTGGATAACACACCTGCAAACCTACAAGTGGAGATTATATATAAAGTGCATAAGTTCAGTAGGAGTAGGAGGGATAGAGTTGGAATTGTCTAAGGAGAATAAGGTGCCAAAGAGATTGGCTTTATCAAGGGGAAAGTTGGCTATAGAGTTATCAGGTCGGAAGAGAGGAGGATAAGGAGTGCAGAAGTTGTTAAAGATGCTTTTGGTTAAGGACCAGAATAGCCTTACAACGATGCCTAAAAGTAATGAAAGAGGAGTAGGCAATAGGAGATAGTTTCATAACTTGATATGCCCTACCTCTTTCCCTACATGCAAGAGAACAGAAGCAATCAAACCATGATTGTAAAGTGAAAGTTTTGGTAGAAAATGGGATAAATGCACTTGTACCACCCTGTATAACCCAGCAATGCTGTCAGCATATGCCGAGGCATCCCGAGTGGAAAAGCAACATTCATCCCAAGGAAAGTTGGAGAAGAATTCTCGCAAGGATTGCCAGTTTGCCTTCCGATAGTTGGTGCTTAGAGGAGGGTGGGGAAGTTGTCGTGCCCAGTTTGATTTAATAGAAATAAGATTGTGATCAGAAGACCCTAAGGGGGCAGAAATTGAGTTTGAATAGTGTGAGGGGTTAGAGGTAAAACAAAGATCAAGAATGTTAGTAAGTTCATCATGTCAATCAGGAACGCATGTAGTTGTTTAATTATTTGTTCCAGATCATTTAAGGAAAAAGAGAGCACTGCAGCTCCACCAGGGTCATCCCTTAAAGAGCCAAGCCACTCTGTGATGTACATTGAAATCACCTGGGCAGAGGATCTCGGTGTTGGGTGTGTGGATAGCAACAACTCATGATAAGAAGTGAGATACTGTAGTCAAAGAGTTCTAAAAAGTTGGTAGAGTTGGGAAAACAGTATCGGAAACAAAAGAAAATAGTCTTCATAGTTAGTAGAGTTTTTTGAGCCAGATGACATCAGAAGGAGCAGATTCAAGATCCATGAGTTGAGCTACAGGTGTACGTGTGTTGCAGTAGGCACATACACCTCCCTTGGAACAGAAGGAGGTATAAAGGTTGTAGTTGGAGATTTGAAAAGGTTTGGGTGAAACTGCTTTGGTCAGTTGAAGTTCAGATAGTAGTAAGAGGTTGGGGGAAGAGGTTAATAGATGGTGCTCCACAGAAGGATCCTCCAGCAACCGCAGTGACATAAGTTGAGGCCCCAGAAGTTTGATGATGATCAGGTCGGCCCTAGGGTCCACAACCTTCCCGACCAGTGGGACACATTCGAGAAGGCCCCGCTTCAATATTATTGTCAAATGATATCATAGGAAAATAAAAGAATAGAAAGAATAGAACAGATCAAGAGTGAGTACGGTTAAGTATGTTGTGTTGTCAATAGTAAGAGACACAATTGAGACCGTGTAATTGTTGTGTGTAAATGAGGCAGAAAGTCAGATCAGCAACCTGGGACTTGGTCACAATTTTTGTGATGCCATATGGCAGAAGGGTCTACCATTAAACAATACATTATGCTTCCAATATCTTCCCAGGCGGTAGTACCTGCCAACCACCCCCATCCCTCAGGTGATGTGTAAGGAGTGCAATGTTTCACTGTGTCATGTTCCTTGCTTTAGCGAGTACCACACACCGAAAGAATTTTGAAACAATCATGCATTGTGCGCATTTGTGTGCAAATGTAGAGTAACAGTTAAAGTAGTTTTTTAAGTATAAATAGTTTATAAGTCTACCAAGTGAGTGCACGAGCCAGCACTTGTATTCCCACCTCTCCCACAGCTGTAGATTTGTTTTTTGTTTTTTTCATACACTTATCATGTTAACAATATACAGAAGAATGTCAATTTAAAGAGATTCAATTTAAGATTATTGACTTAAAGCCACACCCACAATTAAGGACAAGGTTTCAATTTAAAGCGAATCTTTCCTATTTTGCGCGAGTCAATCTGGCGCATCATATTTTAAAATTCGCGCCTAATGTTTCTCTGGGCACGCTACACTGTCCTAAGGGCAAAACTGTACTGTATATGTACTCAAAATAATGTACTAAATGATTACTAAAATTTTTGTCTAGTGCAAACTACAGCATGATTATATTCAAATTAATCACTATCTTATAAGAATTCCAGCAATGTAAATTATATTCTCCCCGGTCACTTCCGTGACATTTTATAAACAAAAAACAAAACTCAATCTAAAGGACATAAATAAACAAATAAATACTTCACTAGACCTTCGGCACGACTGTCAAACATGTCACCCCCCGTTCCTTCCTCCCTCCCAGCCAGGGTTTGGTGGTAATAGGTTTAAAGTTTTTATCTTATATAATATCTCAGACTAAAGTTAGAATATAATTTGCATTGCTGGAATCCATGCAAGACAGTGAATAATTTGAATATAGACAGCATATATTTTGCACAAGAGATAAAAGTTTTAGCCCTTTGCAATAAAATGTACTAATTTGTACTAAAATTATTATGTCTCTTGTGAACTATAGCATGTTTATATTCAAACTAATCACTATCTTATAAGAATCCCAGCAGTGTAAATTATATTCTCCCAGGTAAGTTCAGTGACATTTTATAAGAGAAAATCTTAAAGTCACTCTTAAGGACAGATAAATAAATAAGCACTAGACCTTGGCATCAACTGTCAAACATATCACCTCACCCCCCCCCCCCATTCTTCCAATCAGCTGACAGCTAGTAAACACACCATTTCACGTCCCATAATTTTAACTGTGCTGATTTATGAGTGTTTGTTTTAACATAATACTACAAAAAACAATGTTTTGTTTATTCTAGGAGATGGGCTGAGATGCATCTGGGTAGACTGTGGTTAACAAACGGGTCGGTTAACGAATTACCTTCCATAAGAATCTTCAATTCGGTTAAAGAACAAAAATTCGATTAACGAAATCCCTACGAACATCACGTTTTGTTGTGAGCATCAGTTGATTAGCTGATGGGCTAGTCTGCCAATTCAGTAATCTGTTCTATGTTTACATTCATTTCCAGTGGAGTAAATATCAGGAAAGTTGTGCTCTTTAATATTTTTGCATTTTTTATATTAAAATTATTAGTCATTTTAACATTCATTGAACATATTGATAATATATGCAATACAGGGAACTATTTTTTTTGTGCGCCCAACAGCAGCTTGACTCAGCCACAAGGCGTCTGTTGGGCTTTGTTGACAGTGAAGTGAACACCTATTTTGTTGGTGTCTTGAATATTTTTGCATTTTTCATTGAAATTATTGGTCATTCTGAAATTTAGTTAACATATTGATACAGTGAGTTCTGCTATAACGCGTGTTTTGATAACGCAAATTTGCTCTAACGCGATTTATGAATTCGGAACAATATTTGTATAACGCGAACGCTTGTTTGCTATAACGCGATTTTTGCTTACTATTTCTCCAATTTTGTGGTATTAACTGTCAATATGGTAAAGAAGAATATCTCCAAAAAGCGTTCTGATGATAGAATTCCCGGTGATTATCGTAAAAGAAAGGATATAACACTTGAAGAGAAGCTTGATGTTATCAACCTCAAAATCACCCTTCTCCCCATCAAGTTACATTCATATTTTTTCAAGGTAAAGTGTTAAATTTACTATATGATTTCATTATTAGATATGAATGTAACATTTATTTAGACTGTGCTATCCTTTGTGTTAGGCTAACTACTAAATTTTTTCGATTTCGAGTAATCTGCACCTAACCCTATTTTCTCCATAAGCCCTGTTATTTCTATTACGCGATTTTCTATAACACGATATTTTACAAGAACACAATTATCGCGTTATAGCAGAACTACCTGTAATATATAGTGCAGTGCAGTTTTTATTTAAAGAAAATAATCTTGAATTGCACCTAGTGAAGTTAAAATTTTATTGGTGAAATGACGGCATCAAGCATGGGTCCACTGAAAGGTGATTTCTCCTCCATCCCCACTTTCTTCTTTTCTCCCTTCTCCTCCACCCCCACTTCTAATTCTCATCATCAAACAGGAACCTTCTACATACTCAC
>NW_024756029.1:0-8610 GCF_018991925.1 Homarus americanus
GATGATAACCACCACGTCTATGATGATAGCCACGACCATAATTATAACAAGAACGACCATGATTATAAAAACCTCGACTATGATTATAACAACTACGACCATGATTATAACGAACACGACTATGATTATAACAACTACGACAATGATTATATCACCCACAGCCATGATTATAACACCTCCGACTATGATCATAAACCACGGGCATGATCATAACCACGACCATGATTGTAACTACCACGACTATGATCATAACCACGACCATGATTCTAACAATCACGACCATGATTATAACAACCACAACCATGATTATAACAACCACGACCATGATTATAACAACCACGACCATGATTATAACAACCACGACCATGATTGTAGAAACCACGACCATGAATATAACAACCACGACCATGATTATAACAACCACAACCATGATTATAACAATCAAGACCATGATTATAACAATCACGACTATGAGCATAACCACGACCATAATTATAACAACCACGGCCATGATTATAACAATCGACGACTATGATTATAACAACCACGACCATCATTATAACAACCACGACTATGATCATAGCCACGACCATAATTATAACAACAACGACTATGATTATAAAAACCAAGACTATGATCATAACCACAACCATGATTGTAACAACCACGACCATGATTATAACACCCACTACCATGATTATAGAAACCACAACCATGATTATAACTATCACGACTATGATCATAGCCACGACCATTATTATAACAACCTCGCCTATGATCATACCCACCACCATAATTATAACAACAAGGACCATGATTATAAAAACCACGACTATGATTATAACAACCACGACCATGATTATAACAACCACGACCAAGGTTATAAAAACCACGACCACGATTATAACAACCACGACCATGTTTATATCACCCACGACCATGATTACAGCAACCACTACTATGATTATAACAATCACGACCATGATTATAACAACCACGACAATTATTATAACAACCACGACCTCGATTATAACAACCACGACCATGATTATATCACCCACGACCATGATTATAACAACCACGACCAAGATTATAACAAACACGACTTTTATTATAACAACCAGGACCTTGATTATATCAACCATGACCATGATTATAACACCCACGACCATGATTATAACAACCGCGGCGATGATTACAACAACCACGGCCATGATTATAACAACCACGACTATGATTATAGCAACCACGACCATGATTATATTAGCCACGACCATGATTATAACAACCACGACCATGATTATAACAACCACAACCATGTTATAACAACCATGACCATGATTATAACAACCACACCATGATTATAACAACCAGAACTATGATCATAACCACGACCATGATTATAACAACCACGACTATGATCATAACCACAACCATGATTAAAACAACCTCGACCATGATTATAACAACCACGACCATGATTATTACACCCATGACTATGGATCAAACCACGACCATGATTACAAAACAAATCACTACTTTGATCATAAATCACGACCATGATTATAACAACCACGTACCATGATTATAACAACCACGACTACAGGATTAAGATAAACCACGAACATGATTATAGTAACAACAACGACCATGATTATAATGAATCAACACATCATTGCCATGACCATAATTACAACAAACAACGACCATGACGCTCGAGAAAACTTTGACTATGATTATAACAACTACTTAATTGGTGATTATAACGAACACGACTATGATTATAACAACTACGACAATAATTATATCACCCACAGCCATGATTATAACACCTACGACTATGATCATAAACCACGGGCATGATCATAACCACGACCATGATTGTAACTACCACGACTATGATCATAACCACGACCATGATTCTAACAATCACGACCATGATTATAACAACCACAACCATGATTATAACAACCACGAATATGATTATAACAACCACGACCATGATTATAACAACCACGACCATGATTGTAGAAACCACGACCATGATTATAACAACCACGACCATGATTATAACAACCGCAACCATGATTATAACAATCAAGACCATGATTATAACAATCACGACTATGAGCATTACCACGACCATGATTATAACAACCACGGCCATGATTATAACAATCGACGACTATGATTATAACAACCACGACCATGATTATAACAACCACGACCATGAGTATAACAACCATGACTATGATTATTACACTCATGATCATGATTATAACAACCACGACTATGACCATAACCACGACTGTGAATATAAAAACCACGACCACGATTATAACAACCATGACTATGATTATAACAACAACGAATATGATTATATCAACCACGACCATGACTATAACACTGACGACCATGATTATAAGAATCACATTAACGAGTTATAACAACCACGACCTCGATTATAACAACCACGACCATGATTATATCACCCACGACCATGATTATAACAACCACGACCAAGATTATATCAAACACGACTTTTATTATAACAACCAGGACCTTGATTATATCAACCATGACCATGATTATAACACCCACGACCATGATTATAACAACCGCGGCGATGATTACAACAACCACAGCCATGATTATAACAATCACAACTATTATTATAACAACCAAGAACATGATTATAACAATCACGACTATGATCATAACCACGAAAATGATTATAACAACCACGGCCATGATTATAACAACCACGACTATGATTATAACAACCACGACCATGATTATATTAGCCACGACCATGATTATAACAACCACGACCATGATTATAACAACCACAACCATGTTATAACAACCACGACCATGATTATAACAACCACACCATGATTATAACAACCAGAACTATGATCATAACCACAACCATGATTATAACAACCTCGACCATGATTATAACAACCACGACCATGATTATAACACCCACGACTATGATCATAACCACGACCATGATTACAAACAACCACGACTTTGATCATAACCACGACCATGATTATAACAACCACGACCATGATTATAACAACCACGACCATGATTATAACAACCACGAACATGATTATAACAACAACGACTATGATTATAACAACCACGACTATGATCATAGCCACGACCATAATTATAACAACAACGACCATGATTATAATTATCACGACTATGATCATATCCACGACCATGATTCTAACAACCACGACCATGATTATAACCACCACGTCTATAATGATAGCCACGACCATAATTATTACAACAACGACCATGATTATAAAAACCTCGACTATGATTATAACAACTACGACCATGATTATAACGAACATGACTATGATTATAACAACTACGACAATGATTATATCACCCACAGCCATGATTATAACACCTACGACTATGATCATAAACCACGAGCATGATCATAACCATGACCATGATTGTAACTACCACGACTATGATCATAACCACGACCATGATTCTAACAATCACGACCATGATTATAACAACCACAACCATGATTATAACAGCCACGACCATGATTATAACAACCACGACCATGATTATAACAACCACGACCAAGATTGTAGAAACCACGACCATGATTATAACAAACACGACCATGATTATAACAACCACAACCATGATTATAACAATCAAGACCATGATTATAACAATCACGACTATGATCATAACCACGATCATGATTATAACAACCACGGCCATGATTATAACAATCGACGACTATGATTATAACAACCAAGACCATGATTATAACAATCACGACTGTGATCATAACCACGTCCATGATTATAACAACCACGGCCATGATTATATCAACCACGACTATGATTAAAACAACCACGACCATGATTATATCAGCCACGACCATGATTATAACAACCACGACCATGATTATAACAACCACAATCATGTTATAACAACCACGACCATGATTATAACAACCACGACCATGATTATAACAACCACAACCATGTTATAACAACCACGACCATGATTATAACCACCACACCATGATTATAACAACCAGAACTATGATCATAACCACGACCATGATTATAACAACCACGACTATGATCATAACCACAACCATGATTATAACAACCTTGACCATGATTATAACAACCACGACCATGATTATAGAAACCACGACTATGATCATAGCAACGACCATAATTATAACAACAACGACTATGATTATAAAAACCAAGACTATGATCATAACCACAACCATGATTATAACAACTACGACCATGATTATAACAACCACGACCATGATTATAACACCCACGACTATGATCATGACAACGACCATGATTATAACAACCACAACAATTATTATAACTACCACGACCTCGATTATAACAACCACGACCATGATTATATCACCCACGACCATGATTATAACAACCACGACCAAGATTATAACAACCACGACCATGATTATATCAACCACGACCAAGATTATAACAAACACGACTTTGATTATTACAAAGAGGAACTTGATTATATCAACCACGACCATGAATATAACACCCACGACCATGATTATAGCAACCAAGACTTTGATCATAACCAGGACCATGATTATAACAACCACGACTATGATTAAAACAACCACGACCATGATTATATCAGCCACGACCATGATTATAACAACCACGACCATGATTATAAAAACCACAACCATGTTATAACAACCACGAGCATGATTATAACAACCACACCATGATTATAACAACCACGACTATGATCATAACGACGACCATGATTATAACAACCACGACTATGATCATAACCACAACCATGATTATAACAACTACGACCATGATTATAACACCCACTACCATGATTACAGAAACCAAGACCATCATTATAACAACCATGACCATGATTAACAACCACGAGCATGATTATAACAACCACGACCAAGATTATAACAACCACGACCATGATTATAATAACCACGACCATGATTATAAGAACCACAACTATGATCATAGCCACGACCATAATTATAACACCCACGACCATGATTATAGAAACCACGACTAGGATCATAGCCACGACCATAATTATAACAACAACGACTATGATTATAAAAACCAAGACTATGATCATAACCACAACCATGATTATAACAACCACGACCATGATTATAACACCCACGACTATGATAATGACCACGACCATGATTATAACAACCACGACTTTGATCATAACCACGACCATGATTATAACAACCACAACCATGATTGTAACAACCACGACCATGATTTAACACCCACTATCATGATTATAGAAACCACAACCATAATTATAACTATCCCGACTATGATCATAACCACGACCATGATTTTAACAACCACGACCATGATTATAACCTCCACGACTATGATCATAGCCACGACCATGATTATAACAACCACAACAAAGGTTATAACAACCACGACCACGATTATAACAACCACGACCATATTTATATCACCCACGACCATGATTATAGCAACCACTACTATGATTATAACAACCACGACCATGGTTATAACAACCACGACAATTATTTTAACAACCACGACCTCGATTATAACAACCACGACCATGATTATATCACCCACGACCAAGATTATAACAAACACGACTTTTATTATAACAACCATGACCTTGATTATATCAACCACGACCATGATTATAACACCCACGACCATGATTATAACAACCGCGACGATCATTACAACAACCATCGGCCATGATTATAACAATCACAACCATGATTATAACAACCAAGACCATGATTATAACAATCACGACTATGATCATAACCACGAAAATGATTATAACAACCACGACCATAATTATAGCAACCTCGACCATGATTATAACAATCACCACCGTGATTATAACACCCACGACTATGATCATAACCACGACCATGATTATAAACAACCACGACTTTGATCATAACAACGACCATGATTATAACAACCACACCATGATTATAACAACCACGACTATTATCATAACCACGACCATGATTATAACAACCACGACTATGATCATAACCACAACCATGATTATAACAACCTCGACCATGATTATAACAACCACGACCATGATTATAACACCCACGACTATGATCATAACCACAACCATGATTATAACACCCACTACCATGATTATAGAAACCAGGACCATAATTGTATAAACCACGACCATGATTTTAACAACAACGACCATGATTATAACAACCACGACTATGATCATAGCCACGACCATAATTATAACAACAACGACCATGATTATAACTATCACGACTATGATCATAACCACGACCATGATTCTAACAACCATGACCATGATTATAACCACCACGTCTATGATGATAGCCACGACCATAATTATAACAACAACGACCATGATTATAAAAACCACGACTATGATTATAACAACTACGACCATGATTATAACGAACACGACTATGATTATAACAACTACGACAATGATTATATCACCCACGACCAAGATTGTAGAAACCACGACCATGATTATAACAAACACGACCATGATTATAACAACCACAACCATGATTATAACAATCAAGACCATGATTATAACAATCACGACTATGATCATAACCACGACCATGATTATAACAACCACGGCCATGATTATAACAATCGACGACTATGATTATAACAACCAAGACCATGATTATAACAATCACGACTATGATCATAACCACGTCAATGATTATAACAACCACGGCTATGATTATAACAACCACGACTATGATTAAAATAACCACGACCATGATTATATCAGCCACGACCATGATTATAACAACCACGACAATGTTATAACAACCACGACCATGATTATAACAACCACACCATGATTATAACAACCACGACTATGATCATAACCACGACTATGTTTATAACAACCACGACTATGATCATAACCACAACCATGATTATAACAACTACGACCATGATTATAACACCCACTACGATGATTATAGAAATCAGGACCATCATTATAACAACCATGACCATGATTAACAACCACGAGCATGATTATAACAACCACGACCAAGATTATAACAACCACGACCATGATTATAATAACCACGACCATGATTATAAGAACCACAACTATGATCATACCCACGACCATAATTATAGCACCCACGACCATGATTATAGAAACCACGACTATGATCATTGCCACGACCATAATTATAACAACAACGACTATGATTATAAAAACCAAGACTATGATCATAACCACAACCATGATTATAACAACCACGACCATGATTATAACAACCACGACCATGATTATAACACCCACGACTATGATCATGACAACGACCATGATTATAACAACCACAACAATTATTATAACAACCACGACCTCGATTATAACAACCACGACCATGATTATATCACCCACGACCATGATTATAACAACCACGACCAAGATTATAACAACCACGACCATGATTATATCAACCACGACCAAGATTATAACAAACACGACTTTGATTATAACAAAGAGGAACTTGATTATATCAACCACGACCATGATTATAACACCCACGACCATGATTATAGCAACCAAGACTTTGATCATAACCACGACCATGATTATAACAACCGCGACGATGATTACAACAACCACGGCCATGATTATTACAATCACAACCATGATTATAACAACCAAGACCATGATTATAACAATCACGACTATGATCATAACCACGACCATGATTATAACAACCACGGCCATGATTATAACAACCACGACTATGAGTAAAACAACCACGACCATGATTATATCAGCCACGACCATGATTATAACAACCACGACCATGATTATAACAACCACAACCATGTTAAAACAACCGCGACCATGATTATAACAACCACACCATGATTATAACAACCACGACTATGATCATAACCATGACCATGATTATAACAACCACGACTATGATCATAAATCCACAACCATGATTATAACAACTACGACCATGATTATAACAATCTACTCACCATGATTATAGGAAACCAGGACCATGATTATAACAAATCCATGACCATGATTAATAAACTACTTATATGATAATAACAACCAATTTTACCAAGATTAGTAACAAACTAATGACCATGATTATAATAACCACGACCATGATTATAAGAACTACAACTATGATCATAGCCACGAGCATAATTATAACACCCACGACCATGATTATAGAAACCACGACTATGATCATAGCCACGACCATGATTGTAACAACCACGACCATGATTATAACAACCACTACCATGATTATAGAAACCACAACCATGATTATAACTATCACGACTATGATCATAGCCACGACCATGATTCTAACGACCAAGACCATGATTATAACCACCACGACTATGATCATAGCCACGACCATGATTATAACTATCACGACTATGATCATACCCACGACCATAATTATAACAACAAGGACCATGATTATAAAAACCACGACTATGATTATAA
>NW_024756030.1:0-2500 GCF_018991925.1 Homarus americanus
CACACATGCACAGACACACACACACACACACACACACACACAGACACAGATATAAATACACTGTTTCACTCTACGTCAAAATTATAGTATAGCAGCCCAGGTGATGGTCCCCCCCCTTCTCTCCCTCTCTCCCTCGTCCTTCTCTCCCTCACCCTTCCTTCATCACCCCCTCCTACAGCCACCCTCACCTCCCTCCCTCCCTCTCTTCCTTCCTTCCTCACCCACTCCTACAGCCACCCTCACCTCCCTCCCTCCCTCCCTCCCTCCCTTCCCCTTCCCTTCATCACTCCCCCTCCCCACAGCCACCCTCGCCTCCCTCCCCTACCTTCCTTCTTCCTTCCTCACCCTCCTACAGCCACTCCTCACCTCCCTCCCTCCCTTCCCTTCCTTCCCCACCCCCTCCCCACAGCCACCCACACCTCCCTCCCCACCTCCTTCCTTCCTTCCACTCACCCCTCCCCATACAGCCACCCCGCCCCCCCTCCCCACCCTTCCTTCCTTCCTCACCCCCTCCTACAGCCACCCTCACCTCCCTCCCTCCCTCTCTTCCTTCCTTCCTCACCCACTCCTACAGCCACCCTCACCTCCCTCCCTCCCTCCCTCCCTCCCTTCCTTCCTTCATCACCCCCTCCTACAGCCACCCTCGCCTCCCTCCCTACCTTCCTTCCTTCCTTCCTCACCCCCTCCTACAGCCACCCTCGCCTCTTCCCTCACCCCTCCTCCCACCTTCCCTTACTGCGTCGATGATAGGCAAGAAAATGGAGCTGGACTTCATTGCTTTAATTATGAATATTCTTTTTCCCGCACCTCCATTACAGAATATATTTAGCAATGCCATGGTTCGTGTCCTACCCTTCCTCTCCCCCTTCCCTTTCTAACCCCCTTCCTCTCCCCTACCTCTCTTCCCTCTCCCCTCACCTGCCTCAACCAACCTCCTTGTACTCTGCCCCCCCCACCACGCCCACCACCACAACCACCTTTACAACAAGCTTCCTACGTTAGATTTTCCTCGTAAACTAAGGATCACCTGAAGATTAGACACCCCAGCTCATTTCACCTGATGAGAAAACACCCTAACGCTACCTGAAAGGGGTGTGGGGTTAGGTTAGGTTAAATGAGGTGAGGTTATAGTAGGTGAGGTGAGGCTAGGTTAGGTTAGATAAGAATATGTTAGCGTTAAAGTGGTTCATCTTCAAGTATAATTAACTGGGGGTGTATAATCTTCAGGTAATTTTTAATTTGAATCAGAAGAACATACCTAATTGAATGGCTAATTTAATATACCTGATTGAATGGCTAATTTAACATACCTGATTGAATGGCTAATTTAACATACCTGATTGAATGGCTAATTTAACATACCTGATTGAATGGCTAATTTAACATACCTGATTGAATGGCTAATTTAACATACCTGATTGAATGGCTAATTTAACATACCTGATTGAATGGCTAATTTAACATACCTGATTGAATGGCTAATTTAATATACCTGATTGAATGGCTAATTTAACATCCCTGATTGAATGGCTAATTTAACATACCTGATTGAATGGCTAATTTAACATACCTGATTGAATGGCTAATTTAATATACCTGATTGAATGGCTAATTTAACATACCTGATTGAATGGCTAATTTAACATACCTAATTGAATGGCTAATTTAACATACCTGATTGAATGGCTAATTTAACATACCTGATTGAATGGCTAATTTAATATTCCTGATTGAATGGCTAATTTAATATACCTGATTGAATGGCTAATTTAACATACCTGATTGAATGGCTAATTTAACATACCTGATTGAATGGCTAATTTAACATACCTGATTGAATGGCTAATTTAACATACCTGATTGAATCGCTAATTTAACATACCTGATTGAATGGCTAATTTAACATACCTGATTGAATGGCTAATTTAACATACCTGATTGAATGGCTAATTTAATATACCTGATTGAATTGCTTATTTAACATACCTGACTGAATGGCTAATTTAATATACTTGATTGAATGGCTAATTTAACATACCTGATTGAATGGCTAATTTAATATACCTGATTGAATGGCTAATTTAACATACCTGATTGAATGGCTAATTTAACATACCTGATTGAATGGCTAATTTAATATACCTGATTGAATGGCTAATTTAATATACCTGATTGAATGGCTAATTTAAATATACCTGATTGAAATGGGCTAATTCTATATTACTGATTGAATGGCTAATTTAACATACCTGACTTGAATGGCTAATTTGGTTTACACATGATTGAGCGGCTAATTAATACACTATTGAGTACCATTAATTTAATATACCTGATTGAATGGCTAATTTAGTATACCTAATTGAATGGCTAATTTAACATACCTGATTGAATGGCTAATTTAACATACCTGATTGAATGGCTAATTTAATATACCTGATTGAATGGCTAATTTAATATACCTGATTGAATGGCTAATTTAATATACCTGATTGAATGGCTA
>NW_024756030.1:5000-17567 GCF_018991925.1 Homarus americanus
ACATCTGTTCCCATCACAGAAAAAGGAGTTTTACGATGGGATGAATGAGTGTATTGACAGATCGCATCTATATTCGAGCCTCATCCCTTCACTTTATTTCACCTGAAGATTAACCATTCTGATGTTAACTTCACCTCGCCTAACCTAACCTTACCTTACCTAACCTAACCTAACCTAACCTAACCTAACCTAACCTAACCTAACCTAACCTAACCTAACCTAACCTAACCTAACCTAACCTTACCTAACCTTACCTAACCTAACCTAACATAACATAATAATAATAATAACAATAACAATAATAATAATAATAATAATAATAATAATAATAATAATAATAATAATAATAATAATATTAATAATAATAATAATAATAACAATAACAATAATAATAATAATAATAATAATAATAATAATAATAATAATAATAATAATAATAATAATCACTACAACAACAACAATGACAATAAGCATTCAGTAAAATTGTCATCGTGGCTTGCAATTGGATAGGCAGGTATATAAATTATCCAGGTATACAGCTGAACATAACTGAACAAAATGCAGATATGGTTAGAGTGCACTGTCATAAAGGGCGAGGATTCTGTTGAACTTTTGTTGAGCCATTCTAAAGTCCACTAACTGGTGAAATCCATGAGAATAAATCCCAAATGTAGTAATATCATCAAAAGGAGAATATATTGTATCAAAGAGCTGACAGTATCGAAAAATTCCAACCCTTTTTATGTTATCAATGTTTACCGAATATGAGCTGAAGTTGTTTTTCATTACAGGTAACAAACATCAGCTAACTATGCAATTAAATGTAAATTCAGTTAAGGTGTACTGATTGTTTCACGACAGGTAATATGTGGAGAGTAAGGACACCTGGTTAACGGGATGGTGAATGTCGTGCGCCTTCACCTCGCCTCGCCTCTCCTCCTCACCTCACGAGAGCAAAATGACTCAGAGGAGAACAAGTTGTACTGTGAGGACCCACTCGGAACCCACCCCAGACCCACCCAGAACCCACCCCAGACCCACCCACAACCCACCCAGGACTCTCACTGTAACTGATATGTAATCGTCATCTGAAGTAGGACTCAATCACCCTCCCAGTCAAAAATGCTTTAAAAGTCAACACCTCCAGGGTACCGTGTGTGGCTTCTGCTCGTGACAACACTCATGACAAGTCTGCACCAATGAAAAGCTCGCCCGAGGTGGAAATATTAGACTGGGTACCACTCTGACTCCCCCTCCCCTCCCATGTCCCATCCCCTCCTCGTCCCCCTCCCCCCATGTCCCCCTCCCCTCCTCGTCCTCCTTCCTTCCTCGTCCCCCTCCCCTCCTCGTCCCCCTCTCCCCCATCTCCTCCTCCCCCCATCGGTCAGATTCGTCACCCTAGATCATCTCTGACTCCTCTTATGCTATCAGGAAACCTTTTATAAACCATCATTTCACACTGTTAACGCCAGCCTGTAGATGAACCCCCGTAACAGCTCATAACAAAAAAAGAAAAAACATAGAAAAAAGAAGAAGTCGCTGCTGTGGTAAAAATAAAAAAAATAAAAAAACACCCGAAGGAGAGGTCAAGCGTTAACTCAAGTCATAAAACAACTTAGCGAGAAAAATGTGTAGGAGTTGAGGAAGACAATCACCGAGAGACAATGGAGGAGGAATATCAATCAACCAGAAGACCTGTAAAGTTAGTGCCAGAGGTGTGTTGTCCATAATCATCGAAACACTCCAAGTACAAACAATGAAATACTCCTACACAGATCTCACTAATCACTAAGTTCACTCCAGCTATTCCTAATTTTCACTTAAGTTAGCCCAAATCTTTACATTTCCTCCAATTACTCAAAAAATGTAACTACAACACCTTGCCATAATTATAAAATCCAATGTTTCCCTTCAAATTCTTCACTGACACAAGCACCATGGACCATCCCCTTCGCTTCGCTCTTCGTTCACTGTCTGTGCCAGTTGAGAAGAAGACAAACAGACGTGCATAAGAGTTCCTCCTCACAAAAAAAGACGTCGACCTCCAGCAGTGAAAATGTTAAAACTACAATGTCTCTATAGATTGGTAGGCAGTTGTAACTTAACTGTAATATAACTTTAACTAAGCCACTGTAACATAACTGTAATAATATAACTTTAACCTGATTGTGTATTCTTGAATTTGTGTATCGTTTATGTGTAAAAAATTTGCGTCTATTTTTTACAAGTTGTTCTCACGGTGTAAAATGTAAATAAAGTGTAAATAAAACAAACAGGTGAGAGGATATTCCACTTTTCTGTGAGTTGTGTTGTCATAGGGAGGAAAATATTTTGGGAGAGAAACAGCAACAGCGTGAAAGTTGTCAAGAAATTCCAGACGTTGGTTTAGTTAGGAAAAAGTGAAGCTCTCGTCTTTCTGCTTCCACCACACACACACACACGCATACACACACACACACACACACGCATACACACACACACACACGCATACACACACACACACACACACGCGCGCGCACATACACACGATACTCCTCGACATCACGTGGTATATGACATCACGTATATACCACCCCATCCGATATACACAGACCAGAATATATAACCCACTGCACAATATTTCAGGTTCACGTTAGTTTTACACTCTCTCTCTCTCTCTCAGCCCTGACAGACCCATGAGTGTACAGTGACAGATTCAGTCAGGTTGTTGATAGCTGCAAGTCTTCCCTAACATGTGTGTTAGATTAAATGTAACAAATGGTGAATAGAGATTTATTTTTTTACCTGATGTACAATTCTCCAAACAAAATTTATGCGGCTTCTCATAAATTACCTGTTAATTATACTTAGGGAGAGTAGGTACATCAATAACCTGTCGACGGTGACGGCTGGCCACATCTTTAACTCACAGCTTCGACCTTTAATTATGCTGGCACTCAACACTTAACAATGCTGCACAGCCTGATTGACTTATTCATCACCCTGTCAACGGAAATATTCATGCTTCACACCCCCTGCTACTCCCATCTCCCCCTCTTTATCTCCCCCTACCTCCTTTCCCTTCCCTCAACCCCCTCCCCCCTTTAACTCCTCCTCCTCCTCCTCACCTTTTTATCGCCGGATATTTCTGTCTATCTGTCTGTCTCACTTACTTCTGAATACCATATATACTGCAAATATGGTGACAGCATTCTCCCCTCCCCTCCCCTCCGTTCCTCTCCTCTCCCCTCCCCTCCCCTCCCCTCACTTCTCTGGTAGACGCAATTATTTATTCAGTGTAAATCACTTCGTTATAACACGTCTACAAGCGACTGGGGGGAAAGGGAAGGGGGAAGGGGGAAGGGCGGAGGAATGAAAGGGGAGAGGAGTGATGAGGGGGGAGAGGAGGGATAAGGGGAAAAGAGAGATAAGGGGAAGAAGATGAGAAACTAAGAGAAGAAATGAGAATGGAAATAAATGTGGGGAAGAGAAATGGATATAACCTCAAAGGTAATTAACGTTTGCCAGGTGATCCAATTTAAATAATAAATACAACTTGTTATTTATGTGGACAAATAAAATCATAGGAGCTTGTACCAAACTGCTGGTATTTCCTCTATGTTTCCGCCGCACTCAACTTTGGCAAATATTACACAGAAGATAATTAGATTTGTATTATTATTTTCAGCATATTTATGGTGTGGTCTTCAGGAGAGTCTGTCTGTCTGTTTGTCTGTCTGTCTGTCTGTCTGTCTGTCTATTTTCCCCAAGATGAGAAACCTAGAGTCATTCCCTACACTGCCTCTCTGCCCCTGCTAGATAGTCAATGCCCTGTACTGAGATGAGCATAATAGCTATAGGCCTAATATACACAACAACAAGATTCAAATGCTCACAGTATCCCTGCCAGGCCGTCACGTTCCTGAACCCATCGTGATGATAATATAATTAACAACAGGTAAACTTAGATGGTTAGGATTCGACTAGTCAGGTGAATGTTATCAGTAGCGGAACAGGTGGAACGTGTGGAGAGGAGAGTGGAACGTGGGTAGCCATCACAGACGCTCAAGGTGTTCCGTTGAAGGAGGGTGTATCAACCCTTCCCTGGTGGTAATGAAGGCAGCTACATCACACACCCAGCAGACACTACACTATACAGCCAGCAGGCACTACACTATACACTACATTGAACTAGACTACACACTACACTATATACCAGCAGGCACTACACTACACTACACTATACACTACACTATACACTCCACTAAACTATACACTATACACTACACACTACACTATACACTACACTACTACACTATACACTACACTACACACTACACTACACTATACACTACACTACACACTACACTACACTATACACTACACTACACACTACACTACACTATACACTACACTAAACACTACACTACACTATACACTACACTACACACTACACTATACACTACACTACACACTACACTACACTATACACTACACTACACACTACACTACACTATACACCACACTACACACTACACTACACTATACACTACACACCACACCACACCACACCACACACTACACCACACTATACACCACACCACACTACACCATACACTACACCACACCACCACACCACACACCACACCCTGTCACCATACACTACACTCACACACCACACCACACTATACACTACACCACACACTACACTACACTACAACCGAAATAATTACACTACACTATACACTACACTACACCACATCACACCATACACACTACACTACACTATACACTACACTACACTATACACTACACTACACACTACACTACACTATACACACTACACCACAATCACACTTACACCACACTACACTACACCACACTATACCATACACACACACACACACACTACACCACACTACACCATACTACACCACACTATACCACACCACACTACACCACACCACACCACACTACACCACACCACACTACACCACACTATACCACACCACACCACACTACACCACACCACACCACACTACACCACACCATACTACACCACACTATACCACACCACACTACACCACACCACACTACACCACACTACACCACACTATACCACACCACACCATACTACACCACACCACTACACTACACCACACCACACTCATACCACACCACACCACACCACACCACACCACACCACACCACACCACACCACACCACACCCCACACACCACACCACACCACACCACACCACACCACACCACACTACACCACACTACACTATACCATACACTACACTGCACACTACTCTCTACACTCATACACTACACCACACACACCACACCACTCACACTACACACCACACCACACCACACTACACCACACTCATACTACACCACACTACACTATACTATACACGACACTGCACACTCACTTGCCTCCACACCATACTACACTACACTCACATCATACGCTACTCTACACTATACACTACACTACACCACACCACACACTACACTACACCACACCACACTACACTACACCACACTACACTATACACTACACTACACCACACTCACACTATACACTACACACCACACCACACCACACCATACACTACACTACACCACGACACTATACTCACACTATACACACTACACTACACCACACTACACTATACACTACACCACACCACACTATACACTACACCACACTACACTATATACTTACACTACACTACACACACCACACTACACTATACACTACACCACACGACACTATACACTACACTACACTATACACTACACTACACCACACTACACTATACACTACACCACACTACACTATACACTACACTACCACACTACACTATACACTACACTACACTATACACTACACTACACCACACTACACCACACGACACTATACACTACACTACACCACACTACAGTACACTATACACTACACTACACCATACACTACACTACACCACACTACACTACACTATACACTACACTACACCACACTACACTACACTATACACTACACTACACCATACACTACACTACAGCACACTACACTATACACTACACTACACCCAGCTGGGCATCTCACACATCTGGTACAACTTGTTATTGTTTGGTATCGTCTACGGGCTGTCAGGTCGTTTAGGAAAACCTTCACTCTTTAAAGCCTAACTTACCGTGCCAACAACAAGGAGGTGGGGTTGGGGGGGGGGAGTCTAGTCATTCATTAAGGTGATAAACACGTTCCCTTGAGGCGAGTTTCTCCATCAACTCAAGAAATTAGGGCGGAGAGGACCTAGCAGAACCCAGCAGGACCCCAGCAGGACCCCAGCAGGACTCCAGTAGGATCCAGCAGAACCCTCGACCAGGATGTGAGGTAACAAAAAGTATCCCTCCAACATCATCTTAATAAACAAATACTCAGTTCCAGACCGTCATACGACCTAGGAAAAAAAAACACCAACACCATTATACTGAAGCAAGTAATGGTGGTGTTTATCCTGGGAAAAGAACCCTTCTGGGTTGTAAAAATTCTTGGGACTTATTTATTAGTATAATTTTGTTCTAATCCCCGGCTCGATGAAGCTGTGAACGGGAGGGGGGTGGGGGTTATTATAAAGCTGTGAAGGGGGGGGTATTATAAAGCTGTAAGGGGGAGATATTATAAAGCTGTGAGGGGGGGGGGTGGGTATTAATATAAGACGCGACAGTGTTTTAGTATAGGAGTGATTTTAGTAACAGCTGAGACTTGGTATACCCAGGTGCATGTCTCTCTATCTCTCTATTATACTTAACATACACACAAAATAATACATATCAATTTAAACGCTGAAAGAACAAGACCTTTAAACTACAAGCGTATCGTGTTAGGAAATCAAGTGACTGGGATAAAAATCAAGTGTGTCGGCAAGATAAACTAAGCGTGTCGGTAAAAAAAATCAAGCGCGTTAGAAAGAAAGAAAGAAAGAAAGAAAGAAAGAAAGAAAGAAAGAAACACATTACCAGGTGTAAGAGCCTCCTCTGCCGAGTAACGACCCAGGTATTAGCGAGCTTCCCACTAAGAATAGTATTCCTCTCTAGATCGAGTGTGTCTTGGCTACATGAGAGAGAGAGAGAGAGAGAGAGAGAGAGAGAGATAGAGAGAGAGAGAGAGCACGAAGTAAAATAAATATAAAAATAAGAATAGGAAGGGAGAAAATAATAATAATAATAATAATAATAACAACAACATAAATATATATCCGAAAATATCTACATTAGTGAATATGTTAATTATTTCCATAGAAAACAATATAAACAAATAAACAAACAAACAAACAATTAAACAAACAAACAAACAAATAAACAAGCAAATAAATAAATAAACATTACTCACTCTAATCTGTCATGACATTTACCAAAACGCTGTAAAAAAACAGAAAAAAAAAGATATTTATAAGCAAGAATAAAGCTAGATAAGCGGTGTTGTGAGCGAGAACCTTAAGCGAGTTTTGTTTTTAAGAAGACACAAATTTACTGGTGTGCCATTTAACCGTTTTGTTGTGGCTATTTTCACTCGTCCGATGAGCGGCGAGGGGGGGGGGGGGGAAATATCCTAAAATTTATCTAGCATTATTGTACAGGTATATCGTGTTGACCAGAGGATGTGTAATATGTATGCATAATAATTAACGAGTTTATTGAAAAACTTGGCAGCCAGAAGGCTGAAAAATATACAGTTACGCCAATACGGGGGAATGGGTTTACAGATACCAAATAATATACCATTAACATAAGTGACACCGATAAGATATATAATAACTAGATGAGAAAAGCTCCAAACTACCGTTCATTTCAGCAGTGTTGACAGTGTGAGCAGTGTTTGGGGTGAATACACTGATTTATTACAAGTTATTGATAATTTTTTTACAATGGTTGAGACTGGGCTGTTCTTTATAGCGATCAGTTCTGGTACGTATGGGCTGGATGCGGTTGTGGTGTCGAACAGCAATTCTCGGACAAGGGATCTCAGGTGGTAGTAGGAGCCGGTGTCGGGGATGGTGTGTGTGTGTGTGTGTGTGTGTGTGTGTTTGCGTGCGTGTGTCTACAAAAAAACTAATATACAAAACTACATCTTTAAGAGCCCCCCCCCCAAAAAAAAATAAAGTGTTAAAAAAAAAAATACATCGACCACACCGGTGCAAATAAAACTTAAACATCACCTACTAATTATTACATTATAAGTGACGTCATACAGAGACTATTTAACACACACACACACACACACACACACACACACACACACACACACACACACACAGACACACACAACAAACAACCGACCACGTTCCCTTCACCTCAATAAATTCCTGAAGCAGAAAACTAATGCAGTATATATATTTTACAACTCACGTCACGGCGGCGGCCCATCTCCCTTCAGAGTCAAGCTCGTGTTAATAATAAAAAAAAAAACAGAGATGAAGGAAAATAACACTAAAGATATTTTTTCCCTTTTTTGGGGGAGGGTGGAGAGGAGGAGTTGAGGAGGATAGGTGGTGGGGAAGAGCAAGGGAGAATAAGTGGTGAGGGAGGGGGTGAGAGAATTGAGAATAGGTGGTGAGGTGGTGAAGAGGTTGAGAGATAGTGGTGAGGTGAAGGGGAGGGGGGAGAGTGCGAACTTTTCCTCCAGGGAGTAAGTGCGTGATATGAATGTATAAATGGTCTGGACGACAGCAACAAAGTACGGACTCTCTCTCGCCCTTCCCGCTTCCTCCTCTCCTCCGCCCAAGGAAAAAAAATATACATATATATATATTTCCTACACTGTGAGTCCTCCCGCACCTCTTCCTTCACGATATTAAATTAGCAGGTTCAGAAAGTGTGAGCTCTACCACCCCCCCACATCCCCACCTGTTTTTTTTACCACCCTGTTTCTCCACTACACCTACACATCCTCCTCCATCACATGCACACACTCCTGCTCCTCCACCTACACACCTGCTCCTCCACCACACCTACACACACTCCACCTGCTCTTCCATCACACATACACACACTCCACCTGCTCCTCCATCACACATACACACACTCCACCTGCTCCTCCACCACACCTACACACACTCCACCTGCTCCTCCATCACACATACACACACTCCACCTGCTCCTCCACCACACCTACACACACTCCACTTGCTCCTCCATCACACCTACACACACTCCACCTGCTCCTCCACCACACACACTCCACCTGCCCCTCCACCACACCTACTCCTCTTCCTCCTGTTAAGTGGCCTCCACACTCTTCCACACTCCCACACTCCAGCAGGGCAGTCAGTGACCTCATGAGCCAGTGTGTGTGTGTGTGTGGAAGAAGCCAAGCGATAAGGCTAAGCGGACAATAAATGAGGGAGAGGAATGGAAAGGAGATAAAACAGGACGAAGTAAAAGGGTGATAAAGAGAAGAGGAAGAGCATGATGAGAGGATGATGGGTCTAATAAAATCTTGAAGAACAAAACAGCGAAGTGGACGAAATTATTTAATTTTTTTTTCTAAACTCTCATTTTTACGTAAATTTCCTAAACAAATTAAATCTTATTTCTGTTAACTAATTTTCTAAAACACACACACACACACAAAACAAACGTCTCACCAAAGATAGAAATAAAATCACAACCAAAAAGAAAAGAAAAAAATTTCAGATTGCAACTGTAAAAGGGTCGCGGAAAGGGGACGTGATTGCTGCCCGTATCATCATTGGGTATGACTTTGCTTGGGAGATTGGTATCCCCGCATCCCCTGAGCAACGCTCTTGTGCATTATGCAGAAGACCCGACAGCAGCACCCTTTTCCACTACCTCCTAAGATGTCCCCACACACAACGCTTCCGTGACGCCTGCTGGACCACCACTCCACGACACCCTGACGGAGACAAGATGATTCTCCCCATACTGGCCAGATATTTTGTAAATAATATTGATTATGTGTTATAGGAATATCCTTCCTTCCTTAAGCATTAGTAAGCCCCTTTATAATATTTATACTGTATATACTTGTCACACTTGCCAGATGCTTCTGGTGTCATTGTACAGGGGTACCTAGTGACAGCACTAGGATCCCGCTTCCTCTATCAAGGAATAAAAAATTGAAATTGAAATTGAAATTGAATTGATTGCAACTTGCACATTCAACCAGTCTCTGCTTTTAACACTTCAAGAGAACTATTAACCTAACCTAACCTAACCACGAGAACAAAGGCGTATGGCAGATGTACTTGGTGTGCTATTTTCTGTCCTCCTCTGCGGCCGTGAGAGAGAGAGAGAGAGAGAGAGAGAGAGAGAGAGAGAGAGAGAGAGAGTACAAGGGAAGAAAACGATAAATCCATTGTAGTAATTATAACCTGGAAACATATTATGACCTTCTGACCTCAAAATCAAACCAGTATAGCACAAGATATGGCACGATGGGTGTAGTTTGAGGACGGACGGACAGACGGATTGATGGATAGGTTGACAGACGGACGGATAGACTGATGATAGACGGATTGACAGAATGGACGTAGTAAACACTATAGCTGTCACTAACATTCACTACAATGTCATAACAAAGTGAAGGGATTTTTTTTAACCTGACAGGAAGAAATACTGGTGTGTGTGTGTGTGTGTGTGTGTGTGTGTGTATTGATGATGATGACCAATGATGTGTGTGTGTGTGATATGTGTGTGTGTGTGTGTGTGTGTGTGTGTGTGTGTGTGTGTGTGTGTGTGTGAGATAAAAAAACATGAATATATTCTTATGATTATTGACTTATGAAATGACAACAGCGTGACCTTTAATGCCTCTCACTCTGTATGCATGACTCAATATCGTTCTGGCATCTTAAATGTCTTTGTCTTCACATTATTGGTTAGGTTAGGTTAATGTTCAGGTGGAATTTACACTAGTTTATCTGTCTTAATTTAATAGTCACTCAGGTATGAAGAGTCACACGATTCACCTTTTTTAAGCATATTAAAAAAAAACTTTAATTAGCTCTTTATTAATGAAGAAATGTGAACCAACTCTCAACTCCTTAAATATCTTTTTTGTTGGAGGAGGAGAAGGATGTATCTACCGGGCCTTTACCATCTACAATGACTCTTTATAAACCATAAATAAAAACAAATCCGAGAAATATGGACGGTGGACTTGGCAAGACACTCCACAACTCTGGCCTGATCGACCCACTACTGTCCCTCTGTCAACATCATTCCGCTGTGAGGCTTTTTAAATGGCTTCTCTCTCTCTCGCTCTTACGTGTCCCCAGCAACTCAGTTTAAATGGCACAAACTACGAGTAAATGGCCTTCACCAGACGCTTAAATGAAGGCGTGGTAATGACAATTCTAACGATAAACTGTAAGAAAAATGTACAAGTTAAGAAGAGGGCGGGAACAGCTAGAGTCCCCCAGAGCTCAACACGACGCCGCGCAAACCTTATAAATCCTTAATATTTTTCCTCCGTCAGCAACCTCGGCGTCTGAGGGAGGTCGAGTCTTTGTACAAGATGACCGGAAGCACAGAGCGGTCACCAGGGTGTTGGGTGGGAGGGGAGGGGAGGGGTGTCTCCTTAGGTCACTCTGTATAATGAGGAACGACCCACAGTGGGTGTAGAACAGTGTAAACATCAAGAGAAATACATTATTATCTTAAACATAAGTGGATATGTATAGAGTTTAAATGAGATTGTTATTATTATTATTATTAATTCGAGGAGAAAAACAGGCCTGAGTGACAACCTTCCCATAGGTATTGACAAGCGACTGGGGGTACCTGCACGTCTACCTGTATATTAATGATTCTGCACAGGTAGGGGGGATTTAATTACCTAATGTTGTCTATTAATTAACCAAATGTACCGATCACACATCACACTTGACAAGGTATTATATATTATCATTCTGTCCTCTTTTGTGCTGTGATGTTTATGTAATGTTGACGTGTGTGTGTGTGTGTGTGTCTGTGTGTGTGTGTGTCCATGTAAAATAACAAGTGCGAGATGAGACTTGTTGGCACGTGCGTGAAAAATGGCCACAGTTATTCAAACAGACATATGTATACCTGAACACTCCGTCAGCAGATGTTCTGACGGAAGCAGCAAACCCTTGTTGTGTCACCTTTAAGCGCATTCTTAGTCCAGACAGCTGGTTACAGGTCCCTCTCTCACACACACACCACTTGCTATAAGAGGACCCACATTACTGTACTTTCTCTGTACTATGTCTCAGTACAGTATGTCTCTCAGTAGGCTACAATATGTCTCAATACTGATATTTAGTAGCTTGTTTGTGCTTTAGGTAACCTCTGGTCTACCCAGCTGTAAATGGACCTAACTTTACTGTTGGCTTAGTGAAGACGGTCGGTTACAGTGCCGAAAAAAGGTTAACTCATCAGAGTATTGTATCCAAAACTGTTCCGAACCTCAAACATCGAACCCCCTGAGGTAGAGGAAACGAACCTTTAAATACAAGTTATGAATCCTGTTTCTTTTGATGTTTTATGATACCTGCATCAGTCATGGCTATTATTATTATTGCTGTTG
>NW_024756031.1:0-9048 GCF_018991925.1 Homarus americanus
AAAATCAAAGACCACCACATTGGGGGTGGTGTGGGCTATGTTGTTGACCCCAGCTGTTGTAATTGTGGTGGCCGGCACAATGCTGACTCACGACAATGCTCCAAACGTCCGTCTGTCCCAGGAGAAAAGCCTCCCCAAAGGCTGCGTCAACCTCAACCTCCCCCCCCCCAGCCTACTAAGCCACATCCCTCTGCATCCCCTCTGTCTCCAGCAACGCCTTCTTCAACAACACTGCCCCTCTCTGGCCTCACCTGGCTGCAACACAGCAGTCCCGGCAGTCTCCTAACTCAACTACTACTGGGCCTCCTCCCCGTCTCTACTCTGACGCTGTCAGGCCTTGTGCTCCCACCAGTGCCCCCCCAACAATCCCACTCCGGTGACACGACATAGATCATATCCCTCTTACACGAATTTACCAACCGTATTGAGAGACTCTTTGATACACTCTGTACTGCCATCTCCAACCTACACAGACTACCCCTGCCTCCAGCTGCTAACCAGTTAGCCCCTCTTCTGGTTTGACACAACCTGGTAGCCCCCCTGTGTACCCCTCATGCTCACGGCCTACTCCACCGCTACCTGGCATCATTGCTGGCGTCCACGCTACCGAGCCTGCCCCGATGTGCCCGGCTGCCCTCCTTCCACCCACCGTGCGCTCATGGATCCGAGGGTACCACCCCCAGCTCCCCGTCCCCCACAGGCATGCCGGCACCTGGGGCCCATCCACTCCAGTTTTCCACATCAATTGACCACCATGCGGACATGCTAGTGGACTACGTATCTATGCCAAGAAGGAAGTCCCCCTTGAAGCTGACACTACCGACGTAAACGTCATCACAACCACACTAAAAGTTATGTCCCTCAATATTGTCAATGCATATGGCTTGGCACTTGACATTATTAGGGACCTGCTACGATTTGCCATAAACAGATAAATTGTACTGGGAATTTTCCCCCCACACACTCATCATTCTATCACTTTATGTAACTTGTTGACAAAACCCATGACCCTTCAGGCTTTTACGCCCTTAATGCATGAGTCATAAAGACAAGCATGAACTCCGCATGCTTCCCAGATGGGCGCTGTAAACGCTTCTGCGCTTCACCTTGGACAAGATGTAATGGGGTGCCCAATAAACTAGCCCCCTCGGGGGCAATCTAAAAAAAAAATTTCTCACTGCCACTATCCTCCCCCTGGATATAACCCATGTACAACCATGCCCATTCTACCTCGACTCCTTCCTCCTTTGCTTCAAGCCCTGCATGAGCTTCCTGTGCTGTTCCCTCTGTAATATCGTGCGATCTGGGTAAACGAATACATTCCGGAATGTCTCTCTCCTTGCTAAGTTTTTTGCCTGCCGAATAATTTCCCAATTCTCCTCCTCACTCACTAGTGTGATCCTGAGGGTTCGAGGCTTGTCCTCCTGCTTTTGTCTTAACCTCATTTCATCCTGAGGGTGGGATGACATATTCAGAACCTCATTACAAATACTCTCAAACTGCAACGTGCCGTGTGATTTCCTAGTCTGTGCTTCCTCCGACTGGCTCAGGGGGACTCCATAAACTATTATGTTGTTCCTGCGCTCGAAATGTTTCCAGTGTTCTTCCTCTCAACTAACAGAAGGTCTGCTAGTTGCCATCTCTTCGACACACTTCTGCTGTGTTGCAGCCAGGTGAGGCCAGAGAGGGGCAGTGTTGTTGAAGAAGGCGTTGCTGGAGACAGAGGGGATGCAGAGGGATGTGGCTTAGTAGGCTGGGGGGGGGGAGGTTGAGGTTGACGCAGCCTTTGGGGAGGCTTTTCTCCTGGGACAGACGGACGTTTGGAGCATTGTCGTGAGTCAGCATTGTGCCGGCCACCACAATTACAACAGCTGGGGTCAACAACATAGCCCACACCACCCCCAATGTGGTGGTCTTTGATTTTTGGGGCACAGACGGAGGAGTGATGGTTACTTGAACAGAAGCGACATCTGGGACGATCACATCGGCAGCAGGCTGTGAAGGTGTGACCCCAATGGGAGCAGATGACACAAAAGCAGGCCCGGGGTTAGAGGATTCTACATACAATGGAGGGAGGACTGGGTGGGCCTCAACAGTGGTTGGGCACTCCCTCCCTCGGTTGTGTCGATGTATACTGAGTATACGTGGATTAAAGTTACGATCATTTTCGACTTCAGCATATAGGGGGAACTGTTTAACTAGGATGTGGCAACATTCTGCTTCGTAAGCAGGTGGAGGCACGAGGACAAACCCGTCAAATCCAACACTAATAAATGTTTCATAGACCTCAGGAGTCTGACACTTGATAAAGTTACTGTTCTTACCTTTTCGGAATTGAATGGTGAGACAATGTTGTCTCCAATACTTTGTTGTCCAATTAAACCGTTCTTCGATGGTTTTAAATGAATCCTTGGGGAAGTGCAGATTCATCTTACTTGGTTGGTTGGCAGAGGGGTGGGTGGCAAGAGGAAGCTCGCTGCCCTTGGAATTGGTGTTGCCACTCCGGCAAGTGTTTTCCATAGAAACATTACTGTTACTGTCACTATCACTGAGGTCTGACTCTTGCAGGGCATGGGATGCACTATGAATATCTATATGAGAAATGTCTGTATCCATGAGAGAGTGAGAGAGGGGACGCAACTTCTGGGGCGCTTACGTCGATCCCGCCCCCCCCATCGCTGGCAACACCTGCTGGCGAAGGGGGTAGGTAGAGACTGAGGTGGCCTTCGTGTGACGATCGGGAGGACAGGAGCAGTGAGAGCACCAACGCTGTGCCCACCCAGGAGGAGGTACCGGCTCTACCTCCCACTAGGGAAGAGGCGAGCTCCGTGTAAAAAGTAACATTTCTAGCCACCCCCTGCAAAACAGTGTATTTAGCAAATGCTGCAGCCGCTGAGAATGGAGGGGGCCGGAGTTATTCCCAAGAGCAGAGACGTTACCGAGAACAAATTCCAGCTTGAATGTCATGTACACTAATACTGACACGTTGCTTGATAAGAGAGAGGAGTTTGAAACACTACTGAAGGTACACCAACCCGATATAGTAGGAGTTGTAGAACTGTTGTACAAGAATAGGAGAATCGACCCGGAGGAATGTGAGTTCAGTATTGACGGATATGACTTATTTACGAACCTTTCTCAAGTAACTTGCAAGAGGGATGTGGTTATTTATGCGAGGCAAGACCTTAGAGCTTAGTTTTTTTAGTTTAACAAATTTATTGTCAAAGTTTGGAGTACAGTTTGCCTATTATGAGTAATTCAGTCAGGTCTTGACACTGAAGGGGGTATCACTTCTCATTGCCACGCAGGACAGAGGTTCATACGCAAAGAAATACATCATATTCATTAACAGTATATATAGGTCAGATTCATGTGGGTGATGTCACTGTTCACTGCCATGCAGGACAGAGGTTCGTACACAAAGAATTACATCAAATTCATTTGCAGTATATATAGGACAGAGTCATGTGGGTAATGTCACTGTTCACTGCCATGCAGGACAGTGACATTGGACGTCATATTCTAATGGAAGACTAATCAGTGTGGGTTAGCAATTTGTTTTATTTAACAGCAAGAATGTCGTCAAGCACCCCTGATTCAATGTAGTAATTACAAAGTTCATGATACAATAAGCCAGGTGGCCTGAAGTCTTTGAAAGTGTCACATTCGATAATATAGTGCTCAAGTGTATGCTTTAAAGGTTTATCACAAAGTTTACATGCTGAGTGTTCCGGTATGGATACAGCGTTACTAACTTCCCAGATGTGTCTGTATCCTAGCCTAACTCTGGCCACAACTACATCACATTGTCTAGTTCTGTCCTTTTGTTGGCCATACCGGTACCTCTTGTCACAAAATTTTTCATCTAATATACTATAGGACTAGGCGCGCGTGTGTGTGTGTTCTGGGCAGCCGAAACGGCACAATCGTTTTTCATCAAACTTGGTGGAAAAATCGCAAAACATTCGTAGAGTGGAACAAACCTGTTCTCATGTCGATGGTTTCTTTAGGAAGCCATTACATAACCATTTTATTTACGCTGAAAAACGATGCATGTCTACACGGACTTGGCGCACCTTCATTCGCTGTACGCTGTCAGCCCACGATTGCAGTTTTCGTATGACTCCCTCCTCCTCCCCCCCCCCACTTTTTTTTAGCCTACTTTTTTTTTAATGTTGTTTGGATTAGTAAAGGAAGGAAGATGAGTAAATAGAAGAATAAAAAAGGGGAAACAGAAAATAGTTAGAGATAACAGGTGGGGGAGCTGAGTTTCATCATGCGTCTGGATGTGCAGTTTCAATGTTACCAAACGACCTTACAGCTACAGTGTATACTTATTCCTGTGGGTGACTACATGGAAAAAGAATAGAGATAAAAAGATAATAACAGGAATGCATAGAGAAGATGACTACAATAGACACAGGGTGAATATAGACAGTGAAACAGACAGGAGGTTGACAAAAATAGACAGATTCATACATGCACAAATAGACAATATGGCAAGTAACATGACAGACAGACAGCTGACTGACTGGTTCACATTAGACAAACAGGCAGACACACGCCAACAACGGATAAGACAGACAGATTTGACGACACAAAGAGTACAGACGGGCTTAAATTCAAACACCACGTAGACGAACAGACAGTTGGGATGGGAATAGACTGGACGGATAGACTTGAGACAGATTAGAAGGCATTTATAAACAAAAATAACACCAAATTGACCATAGCTGAGAGAGTGAGGGTAGGAGGTCTTACATCCACCAGCGTAAATAATAAGACGCATTGAAAACTAACATCCTCGCGCGGAAAGAACATCGATGGTCGGTCAGTCATGTGAGATGGGCGTAAAACTGACTAACGTACATGATGACTATTATGACTTGACACAGGTGATGACTTAAGCAGATGGTGACTAATATTACCAGAATCAAGGTCACTTCTCTTCATAATATAATTTATCTCGGAATGATCATCGGTGATTCATAATAATTTTTTTTTATGATTTTAACCTCTCCTTATGGCGAATATTTCTTTAATTAATTATTCTAACCTTTATGCTATTCCTTCTTATATAGTATATTAGATATTGTAAGTATCACGACCATGATTATAACAACCACAACCATGATTATAACAACCAGGACCATGATTATAACAACCACGACCATGATTATAACAACCACGACCATGATTATAACAACCACGACCATGATTATAACAACCACGACCATGATTATAACAACCACGACCATGATTATAACAGCCACGACTATGATTATATCACCCACGACCATGATTATAACAACCACGACCATGATTACTTAACAACCACGACCGCCAGTTATAACAACCACGACCGCCGTTAACCGACTGCCAGTCGCCAACGCGACCATGATTATAACAACCACGACCATGATCATAACCGCGACCATGATTATAACAACCACAGCCATGATTATAACAAAACGACCATGATTCACAACAACCAGGACCATGATTATAACAACCACGACCGCGTTAGCAATCAGGACCATGATTATAGCAACCACAACATGATTATAGCAACAGGATATGATTATAACAACCTGACCATGATTATAACAACCACGACCATGATTATAACAACCACGACCATGATTATAACAACCACGACCGCCAGTTATAACAACCGACCATGATTATAACAGCCGAGCTATGATTATATCACCACGACCATGATTATAACAACCACGACCGCCAGTTATAGCAACCACGACCATGATTATAACAGCGAGCATGATTATAACGCCACGACTATGATCTGTAACCACGACCATGATTATAACAGCCACGACCATGATCATAACCGCGACCATGATTATACTTAACCACAACCATGATTATAACAAACACGACCGCCAGTTATAACAACCGACCGCCCAGTTATAACAACCACGACCATGATTATAACAACCACGACTATGATTATATCACCCTTCATGAGTTATAACAATCACGGAATATAATTATACTTAACCACGACCATGATTATAACAACCGACCATGATTATAACAACCGCCCGCTGATTGCTTAACCCGCATTATGATCGCAACCGCGACTATGATCATAACAACCCGACAGGTACTTAACAACCACGGTCACGTTATAACCCGACCATGATTATAACAACCACGACCATGATTATAATAACTACGACCATGATTGTAACAACCATGACTATGATCATAACAACCACGACCATGAGTATAACAACCACGACTATGATCATAACAACCTCGACTATGATTATAGCAACCACGACCATGATTATAACAACCACGTCCATGATTATAACAACCTCGACCATGATTATAACAACCACGACCATGATTATAACAACCACGGCCATGATTATAACAACCACGACCATGATTATAACAACCACGACCATGATTATAACAACCTCGGTAAACTGTACCACCGCACTCGCCACCGGGCACGAAGGGCCCACGATCACTTGTATTTACTAATGCTACAATTGCCAGGTCTCTGCATTTCTCAGTTTTTCTAGATCAGAGTTCATGATTCTGACTTGAATGTTTCTAAGTACAGCATTGGACAGGCCAAGGTCAGGGTCAACATTTTTTTTCTTACATGCCTCATTGGCCAGTCTATCAGCACGGTCATGATACTTAATTCCAACATGGGATGGAATCCACACAAATTCGATATGAGAGTTGTTCTCATTGGCAGTTATCACATTTCTTTTAATATCACATTCAACTTTAGACATAGAACCTGACGGGCTGGTCATTGATTTCAAAGCACTTTGAGAGTCACAGAATAGCACCCCACCTCCATTTTCTTTAAGGTAGTCTGTAGCTAAATAGATTCCCGTTAGTTCAGTTTGTGTTGTGCTGGCCCAGTTGTTCAGCCTTTGCTTGTCTGACACTATCATCTCTTTTTCTTTATATATTACAACTGCACAGTCTGTTCTATCTGTGTTTGTCTGCACAGAATCATCAGTAAAAGCATAACATTCACTTGATTTAATACTCTCTATGTGTCTGTTAATAGTTTCTAGTGTGAAACATCTCATCACATCCGTGTTTAACATTTGCTTACTACCAACAGGAGTGTAATTAATAGGAACTGATATAACCAGCCAAGGAGGAATGGCATTAATGGGCTCGTCGGGGGTGATTGGGGCATTCAGTTTCGAGAGATTTGCAAAGCTTTTATGAAGCCACGCCCCAAAGAGTCTTTTGTGGAAGGTAAGTGAGATAGTGGGGATAACTTAGATAGAACATCAACTCTGTTTGAGTTGTAGTTTGGAGACAATTGTTCTTCAAAATTTTGACACAAAACATGGTATTAAGCAGAGCTAGCCTCTCAGATAGGGAGGGCAGCCCGAGCTCTTTCCTCATGCTTACAAGTCTGGTTGATTTTGGGCATCCTAGAATGATGAGCATGGCTTCATTTTGTACTACCTCAAGGCTGCAGAGTTGTTTCGGCAGAATAGTCACAAGATGGAGAGCATGATAGTCAACTACAGAACGAATGAAGTGAAGATAGAAAGTATGAGCATAGGTGATGTAAATTCCATAGCCCTTACCAACTGCGGTTCTGAGGGGATTAATGAGCTGCATTAGTTTGGCACGAAGGTTGCCAACAAAGTTTGCATCATTCACACAAATTCCAAGATATTTATAAGAGCTATATAGTTCCAAGGGTATGCTGTTAATGTTAAAGTCAAGAGGCAGAGGGTGATCAGGATGAGGATTGAGGATCCTCGTCTTGTCAACAGATATTATGGGACCACATTCCTGAGCTTGGTCTGTGTCATAATGCAGATATCATCAGCATAGCATATTACAGCCTCGTTTGGCTGAACTGGAATGTCAGCAATAAGCTTGTGCATCAGTATATTGAAGAGCTTAGGACTTAACATTCCTCAATGAGGCGTGCTGGACCCGGAGCTGCGAAGACCTGCTTCTTTTGCTGCATGTTTGAGCAGTCTGCAACTTTGTTGTGATAAGACACTCAATCCTAGTGATTGTACTTACTCAACATAGTGACGGTGTAATTACCATCACAGATTGTACGGGAAATTCCAACTTTTGGAAAAAACAAATATTTGGGCTCCCCAAATTTTGACTACTACCCGTGCGTCTACGTCCTGGATTGGCCAATCAGTGGTGCCCCACGGTGGCGTGATACATGCACGTTTACTGCGGTACTCTGATTGGCTAACCGAACGTGGCGTGGTAGGTAGGCTGTTTCTACTCTCTAAGTCCTCTTCTTTCCTTTTTTCATCCCCCTCATGCACTCCGTTCTTTGAACGGGAGGCGGGACTTAGCGATACGGTCGATCCGGCAAGGGAACCTGTGATAGTGCAGGGCACCCCTTGTCCGGGGGTCACCGGTAGGTGGCAACTTTCTTAAGACATAACTATAGTCACAGGTAACCTGGGTGCAGAACCCTACGAGCCCGACGCCCGTCCAAGAGGGGGGGGCGGGGTCACTGCTCCCAGGTAGGAGCCCTGTGTTATAGGTAGGATTAGATGTAATCAAGAAGATGACAACAAGCATTAGAATAAAACATAGAGATAAGGGACACTCTATTGGAAGGGAAAAGTGGCAGAAATCACTTACAACAAATTGCAAGTCCCACTAACAAGAATATTCAGCACCAATGAAGGTTTTAAAGTAATCTGTGAGAATGACTTTGATTCAGATAAATCCTTTCAAAAAGAAGCAAGAGATACTCTTTTACAATGAGAGCCTTATTGCATCATGCACCAAGGGCAAAAGCAAAAAGATCAGTTTTTGTTCGTCAAGTCGACCAAGAGATCGGGAGGAAGACATCGGAAGACCTGAAAGATGAACTGGAACGCCAAAATAGGTGGATGAAGATTGAAGAAGTCATTAAGATAAAGGACTATACTCATGTTTTTAAGATTACTTTTGAAGAAGTGTCAATGGCTGAGAAAGTTTTACAACAGGGCTTTCTAATATTCAGCATGTCAGTCACACCACATCAAATAAAGAAGGAGACATTCA
>NW_024756032.1:0-10947 GCF_018991925.1 Homarus americanus
CCTCTATCCCTGCCAGGACCTATCCTTGTAGATACTTTCCGTAGTGAGTGTTCCTCTGTCCCTACCAGGACCTATCCTTGTAGATACTTTCTGTAGTGAGTGTTCCTCTGTCCCTACCAGGACTTATCCTTGTAGATACTTTCTGTAGTGAGTGCCTCTATCCCTGCCAGGAGCTATCCTTGTAGATAATTTCTGTAGTGAGTGTTCCTCTGTCCCTGCCAGGACCTATCCTTATAGATACTTTCTGTAGTGAGTGTGCCTCTATCCCTGCCAGGACCTATCCTTATAGATACTTTCTGTAGTGAGTGTGCCTCTATCCCTGCCAGGAATCTATCCTGTAGATACTTTCTGTAGTGAGTGTACCTCTGTCCCCGCCAGGACTACTCTATAGATACTTTCAGTGAGTGTACCTCATCCCCGCGCAGGACTTATCCTTGTAGAGATACTTTCTGTAGTGAGTAAATTTCATCCCCTGCCAGGACCTCTCCTTGTAGAGAGCTTGTAGTGAAAGCCCTATCCCTGCCAGGACCTATCCTTGTAGATACTCTCTGTAATAAGTGTACCTCTATCCTTGCCAGGACCTATCCTTGTAGATACTTTCTGTAGTGAGTGTACCTCTGTCCCTTCCAGGACCTATCCTTCTAGATACTTTCTGTAGTGAGTGTGCCTCTATCCCTGCCAGGACCTATCCTTGTACATACTTTCTGTAGTGAGTGTTCCTCTATCCCTGCCAGGACCTATCCTTGTAGATACGTTCTGTAGTGAATGTTCCTCTATCCCTGCCAGGACCTATCCTTGTAGATACCTTTCTGTAGTGAGTGTACCTCTATCCCTGCCAGGACCTCTCCTTGTAGATACTTTCTGTAGTGAGTGTGCCTCTATCCCTGCCAGGACCTATCCTTGTAGATACTCTCTGTAATAAGTGTACCTCTATCCTTGCCAGAACCTATCCTTGTAGATACTTTCTGTAGTGAGTGTACCTCTGTCCCTTCCAGGACCTATCCTTCTAGATACTTTATGTAGTGAGTGTTCCTCTGTCCCTACCAGGACCTATCCTTTTAGGTACTTTCTGTAGTGAGTGTACCTCTATCCCTGCCAGGACCTATCCTTGTAGATACTTTCTGTAGTGAGTGTGCCTCTGTCCCTGCCAGGACCTATCCTTGTAGATACTTTCTGTAGTGAGTGTGCCTCTGTCCCTGACAGAACCTATCCTTGTAGATACTTTCTGTAGTGAGTGTACCTCTATCCCTGTCAGGACCTACACTTGTAGATACTTTCTGTAGTGAGTGTACCTCTATCCCTGCCAGGACCTATCCTTGTAGATACTTTCCGTAGTGAGTGTTCCTCTATCCCTGCCAGGACCTATCCTTGTAGATACTTTCCGTAGTGAGTGTTCCTCTGTCCCTACCAGGACCTATCCTTGTAGATACTTTCTGTAGTGAGTGTTCCTCTGTCCCTGCCAGAACCTATCCTTGTAGATACTTTCTGTAGTGAGTGTACCTCTATCCCTGCCAGGACCTATCCTTGTAGATGCTTTCTGTAGTGAGTGTGCCTCTGTCCCTATCAGACCCATCCCTGTAGATACTCTCTGTCGTGAGTGCACCCCATCCCTGCCAGGACCTATCCTTGTAGATACTTTCTGTAGTGAGTGTGCCTCTGTCCCTACCAGGACCTATCCTTGTAGATACTTTCTGAAGTGAGTGTGCCTCTATCCCTGCCAGGACCTATCCTTGTAGATACTTTCTGTAGTGAGTGTTCCTCTATCCCTGCCAGGACCTACCCTTGTAGATACTTTCTGTAGTGAGTGTGCCTCTGTCCCTACCAGGACCTATCCTTGTAGATACTTTCTGAAGTGAGTGTACCTCTATCCCTGCCAGGACGTATCCTTGTAGACACTTTCTGTAGTGAGTGTTCCTCTATCCCTGCCAGGACCTATCCTTGTAGATACTTTCTGAAGTGAGTGTGCCTCTATCCCCACCAGGACCTATCCTTGTAGATACTTTCTGTAGTGAGTGTACCTCTATCCCTGCCAGGACCTATTCTTGTAGATACTTTCTGTAGTGAGTGTGCCTCTGTCCCTACCAGGACCTATCCTTGTAGATACTTTCCGTAGTGAGTGTTCCTCTATCCCTGCCAGGACCTATCCTTGTAGATACTTTCCGTAGTGAGTGTTCCTCTGTCCCTACCAGGACCTATCCTTGTAGATATTTTCTGTAGTGAGTGTTCCTCTGTCCCTGCCAGAACCTATCCTTGTAGATACTTTCTGTAGTGAGTGTACCTCTATCCCTGCCAGGACCTATCCTTGTAGATACTTTCTGTAGTGAGTGTGCCTCTGTCCTTATCAGGACCTATCCTTGTAGATACTTTCTGTCGTGAGTGTACCTCTATCCCTGCCAGGACCTATCCTTGTAGATACTTTCTGTAGTGAGTGTGCCTCTGTCCCTACCAGGACCTATCCTTGTAGATACTTTCTGAAGTGAGTGTGCCTCTATCCCTGCCAGGACCTATCCTTGTAGACACTTTCTGTAGTGAGTGTTCCTCTATCCCTGCCAGGACCTATCCTTGTAGATACTTTCTGAAGTGAGTGTGCCTCTATCCCTACCAGGACCTATCCTTGTAGATACTTTCTGTAGTGAGTGTGCCTCTGTCCCTACCAGGACCTATCCTTGTAGATACTTTCTGTAGTGAGTGTGCCTCTGTCCCTACCAGGACCTATCCTTGTAGATACTTTCTGTAGTGAGTGTACCTCTATCCCTGCCAGGACCTATCCTTGTAGATACTTTCTGTAGTGAGTGTGCTCATCCCCTGCCAGGACCCATCCTTGTAGATACTTCTCTGTAGTGAGGTACTCTTATCCCGCTAAAACCTATCCTTGTATACTTTCTGTCGAGGTGTACCTCTGTCCCCTGCCAGACCTATCCCTTGCAGATACTTCTCTGTAGTGAGTGTGCCTCTGTCCCCATCAGGATCCCATCCTTGTAGATACTTTCTCTGCAGTGAGTGTACTCCCATCCCTTGCCAGGACCCATCCTTGTAGATACTTTCTGCAGTGAGGTTCTCTGTCCCTACTCAGGACTTATCCCCTGTAGATACTCTCTGTAGTGAGTGCCTCTATCCCCTGCCAGGAGCCATCCTTGCAGATACTCTCTGTAGTGAGTGTACCTCTATCCCTGCCAGGACCTCTCCTTATAGATACTTTCTGTAGTGATTGTGCCTCTATCCCTGCCAGGACCTATCCTTATAGATACTTTCTGTAGTGAGTGTGCCTCTATCCCTGCCAGGACCTCTCCTTATAGATTCTTTCTGTAGTGAGTGTGCCTCTATCCCTGCCATGACCTATCCTTGTAGATACATTCTGTATTTAGTGTACCTCTATCCCTGCCAGGAGCTATCCTTGTCTATACTTTCTGTAGTGAGTGTGCCTCTATCCCTGCCAGGTACTATCCTTGTAGATACTTTCTATAGTGAGTGTGCATCTGTCCCTTCCAGGACCTATCCTTGTAGATGCTTTCTGTAGTGAGTGTACCTCTCATCCCTGCCAGGACCTCCTCCTCTCCTTATAGATACTCTCTGCAGTGAGTGTGCTCTATCCTCAGGACCTTATCCTTGTAGATACTTCTAGTGAGTGCCTCTTATCCCTGCCAGGACCTATCCTTGTAGATACTTTCTGTAGTCAGTGTACCTCTATCCCTGCCAGGACCTATCCTTGTAGATACTTTCTGTAGTGAGTGTGCCTCTATCCCTGCCAGGACCTATCCTTGTAGATACTTTCTGTAGTGAGTGTACCTCTATCCCTGCCAGGACCTATCCTTATAGATACTTTCTGTAGTGAGTGTGCCTCTATCCCTGCCAGGACCTATCCTTGTAGATACTTTCTGTAGTGAGTCTACCTCTATCCCTGCCAGGACCTATCCTTGTAGATACTTTCTGTAGTGAGTGTGCCTCTATCCCTGCCAGGACCTATCCTTGTAGATACTTTCTGTAGTGAGTGTACCTCTATCCCTGCCAGGACCTATACTTGTAGATACTTTCTGTAGTGAGTGTACCTCTATCCCTGCCAGGACCTATCCTTGTAGATACTTTCTGTAGTGAGTGTACCTCTATCCCTGCCAGGACCTATCCTTGTAGATACTTTCTGTAGTGAGTGTTCCTCTGTCCCTACCAGGACGTATCCTTGTAGATACTTTCTGTAGTGATTGTTCCTCTGTCCCTACCAGGACCTATCCTTGTAGATACTTTCTGTAGTGAGTGTGCCTCTATCCCTGCCAGGACCTATCCTTGTAGATACTTTCTGTAGTGAGTGTACCTCTATCCCTGCCAGGACCTCTCCTTCTAGATACTGTAGTGAGTGCACCTCATCCCTGCCAGAGCTATCCTTATAGATGCCTCTGTAGTGAGGCCCCCTCATCCCTGCCAGACCTATCCTGAGATACTCTCTGTAGTGATGTACCCCCATCCCTGCCAGGACCTATCCAGATACTTTCTGTAGTGAGTGTACTTCATCCCCTGCTTAGGACCCATCCCTTGTAGATACTTACTGTAGTGAGGTTCTCTATCCCTGCCAGGGACCCATCTTTACAGATAATTTCTAGTGAGTGTACCTCTATCCTGCCAGGACCTCTCCTTGTAGATACCTCTCTGTAGTGAGTGTGCCCCATCCCTGCCAGGACCCATCCCTGTAGATACCTCTGTAATAAGTGTACCTCCCCATCCTGCCACAGGACCCATCCTTGTAGATACTTTCTGTAGTGGAGTGTACCTCTCTGTCCCTTCCAGGACCTATCCTTCTAGATACTCTCTGTAGTGAGTGTTCCTCTATCCCTGCCAGGACCTATCCTTGTAGATACTTTCTGTAGTGAGTGTTCCTCTATCCCTGCCAGGACCTATCCTTGTAGATACGTTCTGTAGTGAGTGTTCCTCTATTCCTGCCAGGACCTATTCTTCTAGATACTTTCTGTAGTGAGTGTTCCTCTATCACTGCCAGGACCTATCCTTGTAGATACTTTCTGTAGTGAGTGTACCTCTATCCCTGGCAGGACCTATCCTTGTAGATACTTTCTGTAGTGAGTGTTCCTCTATCCTTGCCAGGACCTATCCTTGTAGATACTTTCTGTAGTGAGTGTACCTCTATCCCTGCCTGGACCTATCCTTGTTTATACTTTCTGTAGTGAGTGTACCTCTATCCCTGCCTGGACCTATCCTTGTTTATACTTTCTGTAGTGAGTGTACCTCTATCCCTGCCAGGACCTATTCTTGTAGATACTTTCTGTAGTGAGTGTACCTCTATCCCTGCCAGGACCTATCCTTGTAGATACTTTCTGTAGTGAGTGTACCTCTATCCCTGCCAGGACCTATCCTTGTAGATACTTTCTGTAGTGAGTGTTCCTCTATCCCTGCCAGGAGCTATCCTTGTAGATACTTTCTGTAGTGAGTGTACCTCTATCCCTGCCAGGACCTATCTTTGTAGATACTTTCTGTAGTGAGTGTACCTCTATCCCTGCCAGGACCTATCCTTGTAGATACTTTCTGTAGTGAGTGTACCTCTATCCCTGCCAGGACCTATCCTTGTAGATACTTTCTGTAGTGAGTGTGCCTATGTCCCTACCAGGACCTATCCTTGTAGATACTTTCTGTAGTGAGTGTACCTCTATCCCTGCCAGGACCTATCCTTGTAGATACTTTCTGTAGTGAGTGTTCCTCTGTCCCTACCAGGACCTATCCTTGTAGATACTTTCTGTAGTGAGTTTACCTCTATCCCTGCCATGACCTATCCTTGTAGATACTTTCTGTAGTGAGTGTGCCTCTGTCCCTATCAGGACCTATCCTTGTAGATACTTTCTGTAGTGAGTGTACCTCTATCCCTGCCAGGACCTATCCTTGTAGATACTTTCTGTAGTGAGTGTGCCTCTGTCCCTATCAGGACCTATCCTTGTAGATGTTTTCTGTAGTGAGTGTACCTCTATCCCTGCCAGGACCTATCCTTGTAGATACTTTCTGTAGTGAGCGTGCCTCTGTCCCTATCAGGACCTATCCTTGTAGATACTTTCTGTAGTGAGTGTACCTCTATCCCTGCCAGGACCTATCCTTGTAGATACTTTCTGTAGTGAGTGTACCTCTATCCCTGCCAGGACCTCTCCTTATAGATACTTTCTGTAGTGAGTGTGCCTCTATCCCTGCCAGGACCTATCCTTGTAGATACTTTCTGTAGTGAGTGTGCCTCTATCCCTGCCAGGACCTATCCTTGTAGATACTTTCTGTAGTGAGTGTACCTCTATCCCTGCCAGGACCTATCCTTGTAGATACTTTCTGTAGTGTGCCTCTATCCTGCAGGACCTATCCTTGTGAATACTTTCTGTGATGAGTGTGCCTCTATCCCTGCCAGGACCTATCCTTATAGATACTTTCTGTAGTGAGTGTACCTCTATCCCTGCCAGGACCTATCCTTGTAGATACTTTCTGTTGTGAATGTTCCTCTATCCCTGCCAGGACCTATCCTTGTAGATACTTTCTGTAGTGAGTGTTCCTCTATCCCTGCCAGGACCTATCCTTGTAGATACTTTCTGTAGTGAGTGTTCTTCTATCCCTGCCAGGACCTATCCTTTTAGATACGTTCTGTAGTGAGTGTTCCTCTATTCCTGCCAGGACCTATTCTTCTAGATACTTTCTGTAGTGAGTGTTCCTCTATCCCTGCCAGGACCTATCCTTATAGATACTTTCTGTAGTGAGTGTACCTCTATCCCTGCTAGGACCTATCCTTGTAGATACTTTCTGTAGTGAGTGTTCCTCTATCCTTGCCAGGACCTATCCTTGTAGATACTTTCTGTAGTGAGTGTACCTCTATCCCTGCCTGGACCTATCCTTAGATGCTTTCTGTAGTGAGTGTGCCTCTCTATCCCTGCCAGGACCTCTCCCTTATAGATACTTTCTGTGATGGTGTGCCTCTGTCCTGCCAGGACCTATCCTTGTAGATACTTTTCTGTGGTGAGTGTACCTCTATCCTGTAGGACCTCTCCTTATAGATACTTTCTGTAGTGAGTGTGCCTCTATCCCTGCCAGGACCTATCCTTGTAGATACTTTCTGTAGTGAGTGTTCCTCTATCCCTGCCAGGACCTATCCTTATAGATACTTTCTGTAGTGAGTGTACCTCTATCCCTGCCAGGACCTATCCTTGTAGATACTTTCTGTAGTGAGTGTACCTCTATCCCTGCCAGGACCTCTCCTTGTAGATACTTTCTGTAGTGAGTGTGCCTCTATCCCTGCCAGGACCTATCCTTGTAGATACTCTCTGTAATAAGTGTACCTCTATCCTTGCCAGAACCTATCCTTGTAGATACTTTCTGTAGTGAGTGTACCTCTGTCCCTTCCAGGACCTATCCTTCTAGATACTTTATGTAGTGAGTGTTCCTCTGTCCCTACCAGGACCTATCCTTTTAGGTACTTTCTGTAGTGAGTGTACCTCTATCCCTGCCAGGACCTATCCTTGTAGATACTTTCTGTAGTGAGTGTGCCTCTGTCCCTGCCAGGACCTATCCTTGTAGATACTTTCTGTAGTGAGTGTGCCTCTGTCCCTGACAGAACCTATCCTTGTAGATACTTTCTGTAGTGAGTGTACCTCTATCCCTGTCAGGACCTACACTTGTAGATACTTTCTGTAGTGAGTGTACCTCTATCCCTGCCAGGACCTATCCTTGTAGATACTTTCCGTAGTGAGTGTTCCTCTATCCCTGCCAGGACCTATCCTTGTAGATACTTTCCGTAGTGAGTGTTCCTCTGTCCCTACCAGGACCTATCCTTGTAGATACTTTCTGTAGTGAGTGTTCCTCTGTCCCTGCCAGAACCTATCCTTGTAGATACTTTCTGTAGTGAGTGTACCTCTATCCCTGCCAGGACCTATCCTTGTAGATACTTTCTGTAGTGAGTGTGCCTCTGTCCCTATAAGGACCTATCCTTGTAGATACTTTCTGTAGTGAGTGTACCTCTATCCCTGCCAGGACCTATCCTTGTAAATACTTTCTGTAGTGAGTGTTCCTCTGTCCCTACCAGGACTTATCCTTGTAGATACTTTCTGTAGTGAGTGCCTCTATCCCTGCCAAGAGCTATCCTTGTAGATACTTTCTGTAGTGAGTGTACCTCTATCCCTGCCAGGACCTCTCCTTATAGATACTTTCTGTAGTGAGTGTGCCTCTATCCCTGCCAGGACCTATCCTTGTAGATACTTTCTGTAGTGAGTGTGCCTCTATCCCTGCCAGGACCTATCCTTGTAGATACTTTCTGTAGTCAGTGTACCTCTATCCCTGCCAGGACCTATCCTTGTAGATACTTTCTGTAGTGAGTGTGCCTCTATCCCTGCCAGGACCTATCCTTGTAGATACTTTCTGTAGTGAGTGTACCTCTATCCCTGCCAGGACCTATCCTTGTAGATACTTTCTGTAGCGAGTGTGCCTCTATCCCTGCCAGGACCTATCCTTATAGATACTTTCTGTAGTGAGTGTGCCTCTGTCCCTGCCAGGACCTATCCTTGTAGATACTTTCTGTAGTGAGTGTGCCTCTGTCCCTGCCAGGACCTATCCTTACCAATTTCTTTCTGTAGTAGAGTGTTACTCCTCCTGCTGAGACCTATCCTTGTGAATACTTTCTGTAGTGAGTGTACCTCTGTCCTGCAGGACCTATCATGATACTCTGTGGTAGTGTGCCTCTATCCCCTGCCAGGACCTATCATATAGATACTTTCTGAAGTGAGTGTGCCTCTATCCCTGCCAAGACCTATCCTTGTAGATACTTTCTGTGGTGGTGTACTTCTATCCCTACCAGGACCCTGTCCTTGTAGATACTTTCTGTAGTGGTGTACCTCTGTCCCTGCCAGGACCTATCCTTGTTGATACTCTGGTGAGTGTGCACTCTGTCCTGCCAGGACCTATCCTTGTAGATACTTTTTTGTGGTGGTGTGCCTCTGTCCTGCCAGGACCTATCCTTGCCAGATACTTTCTGTGGTAGGGTGTACTCTATCCCTGCCAGGACCTCTCCTTATAGAAACTTTCTGTAGTGAGTGTGCCTCTATCCCTGCCAGGACCTATCCTTGTAAATACATTCTGTAGTTAGTGTACCTCTATCCCTGCCAGGAGCTATCCTTGTCTATACTTTCTGTAGTGAGTGTGCCTTTATCCCTGCCAGGTCCTATCCTTGTAGATACTTTCTGTAGTGAGTGTGCCTCTGTCCCTTCCAGGACCTATCCTTGTAGATACTTTCTGTAGTGAGTGTACCTCTATCCCTACTCGGACCTATCATTGTCTAGACTTTCTGTAGTGAGTGTGCCTCTGTCCCTGCCAAAACCTATCCTTGTAGATACTTTCTGTCGTGAGTGTACCTCTATCCCTGCCAGGACCTATCCTTGTAGATACTTTCTGTAGTGAGTGTACCTCTATCCCCTGCCCAGGACCTCTCCTTGCCTGAATACTTTCTCTCTTCAGTGAGTGTGCCTCTATCTTCCCTGCCAGGACCTGTCCTTGTAGATACTTTCTTTTGTAGTGAGTGTAGCCCTCTATCACACAGGGGCCTCTCCTTATAGATACTTTCTGTTAGCAAGTGTGCCTCTATCCTGCCAGGACCTATCCTTGTAGATACTTTTTCCACTTGTGAGTGTGCACTCTATCCCTGCCAGGACCTGTCCTTATAGATACTTTCTGTGAGTGAGTGTACCTCTATCCCTGCCAGGACCTATCCTTGTAGATACTTTCTGAAGTGAGTGTGCCTCTATCCCTACCAGGACCTATCCTTGTAGATACTTCCTGTAGTGAGTGTGCCTCTGTCCGTACCAGGACCTATCCTTGTAGATACTTTCTGTAGTGAGTGTGCCTCTGTCCCTACCATGACCTATCCTTGTAGATACTTTCTGTAGTGAGTGTATCTCTGTCCCTTCCAGGACCTATCCTAGATACTTTATGTAGTGAGTGTTCCTCTGTCCCTACCAGGACCTATCCTTGTAGGTACTTTCTGTAGTGAGTGCACCTCTATCCCTGCCAGGACCTATCCTTGTAGATACTTTCTGTAGTGAGTGTGCATCTGTCCCTGCCAGGACCTATCCTTGTAGATACTTTCTGTAGTGAGTGTGCCTCTGTCCCTGCCAGAACCTATCCTTGTAGATACTTTCTGTAGTGAGTGTACCTCTATCCCTGTCAGGACCTACACTTGTAGATACTTCCTGTAGTGAGTGTACCTCTATCCCTGCCAGGACCTATCCTTGTAGATACTTTCCGTAGTGAGTGTTCCTCTATCCCTGCCAGGACCTATCCTTGTAGATACTGTCCGTAGTGAGTGTTCCTCTGTCCCTACCAGGACCTATCCTTGTAGATACTTTCTGTAGTGAGTGTTCCTCTGTCCCTGCCAGAACCTATCCTTGTAGATACTTTCTGTAGTGAGTGTACCTCTATCCCTGCCAGGACCTATCCTTGTAGATACTTTCTGTAGTGAGTGTGCCTCTGTCCCTATCAGGACCTATCCTTGTAGATACTTTCTGTAGTGAGTGTACCTCTATCCCTGCCAGGACCTATCCTTGTAGATACTTTCTGTAGTGAGTGTTCCTCTGTCCCTACCAGGACTTATCCTTGTAGATACTTTCTGTAGTGAGTGCCTCTATCCCTGCCAGGAGCTATCCTTGTAGATACTTTCTGTAGTGAGTGTACCTCTATCCCTGCCAGGACCTCTCCTTATAGATACTTTCTGTAGTGAGTGTGCCTCTATCCCTGCCAGGACCTATCCTTATAGATACTTTCTGTAGTGAGTGTGCCTCTATCCCTGCCAGGACCTCTCCTTATAGATACTTTCTGTAGTGAGTGTGCGTCTATCCCTGCCAGGACCTATCCTTGTAGATACATTCTGTAGTTAGTGTACCTCTATCCCTGCCAGGAGCTATCCTTGTCTATACTTTCTGTAGTGAGTGTGCCTCTATC
>NW_024756033.1:0-11827 GCF_018991925.1 Homarus americanus
CCCTCTGCACCTCATCATTAAACAGGTTCCTCCCTCTCCAAATCACAATCAGACAGTTGCCTCCTTCCCCACCTCACCATCAGTCAGGTGCCTCACTCTCCACCTCACCATTAGACAGGTGCCTCCCTCCCCACCTCGCCATCAGTCAGGTGCCTCCCTCCCCACCTCACCACCCAGACAGTTGCCTCCTTCCCCACCTCACCATCAGTAAGGTGCCTCCCTCCACCACCATCTGTCAGGTGCCTCCTCCCCACCTCACCATCAAACAGGTGGCTCCCTCTCCACTTCACCATCAGACAGGTGCCTCCCTCCCCACCTCACCGTCAAACAGGTGCCTCTCTCACCACCTCACCACCAGACAGGTTCCTCCCTCCCCACCTCGCCACCAGTCAGGTGCCTCTCTCACCACCTCACCATCAGACAGGTGCCTCTCTCACCACCTCACCATCAGACAGTTGCCTCCTTCCCCACCTCACCATCAGTCAGGTGCCTCCATCTCCAACTCACCATTAGACAGGTGCCTCCTCCCAACCTCACCATCAGTCAGGTGGCCCCCTCCCCACATCCACCACCCAGACAGTTGCCTCCTTCCCCACCTCACCATCAGACAGGTGCCTCCCTCCACCACCATCTGGGTCAGGTGCCTCCCTCCCCACCTCACCATCAGTCAGGTGTCATCTCCCCACCTCACCACCCAGACAGTTGCCTCCTTCCCCACCTCACCATCAGTCCGGTGCCTCCCTCTCCACCTCACCATCTGTCAGGTGTCTCCATCCTCACCTCACCATCAGACAGGTGCGTCCCTCTCCACCTCACCATCAGACAGGTGCCTCCCTCTGCACCTCACCATCAGACAGGTGCCTCCCTCTCCACCTCACCAGCAGACAGGTGCCTTCTCCCACTTCACCATTAGACAGGGTGCCTTCCTTCCACCTCACCATCAGTCAGGTGCCTCTCCACCTCACCATCCGACAGGCTCTCGCCACCTCACCATCAGACAGGTTCCTCCCTCCCCACCTCACCATCAGTCAGGTGCCTCCCTTCCACCTCACCAGCTTCAGGTGCCTCCTCCCCGCTCACCATCAGTCAGGTGCTTCCTCTCCACCACCATCAGTCAGGTGCCCTCCCCTCTCCACCTCACCATCAGACAGGTGCCTCCCTCTCCACCTCACCATCAGTCAGGTGCCTCCCTCTCCACCTCACAATCAGACAGGTGCCTTTGCCTCTCTCACCACCTCACCATCAGACAGGTGCCTCCCTCCCCTCACCAGGTTCACCACCCAGACAGTTGCCTCCTTCCCCACCTCACCATCAGTCAGGTACCTCCCTCTCCACCTAATCATCTGTCAGGAGCCTCCCTCCCCACCTCACCATCAGTCAGGTGCTTCCCTCTCCACCTCACCATCAGTCAGGGCCTCCCCTCCCCTCACCATCAGACAGGTTCCTCACCTCCATCAGACAGGTTCCTCACTCCCCACCTCATCTTCAAACAGGTGCCTCTCTCACCACCTCACCATCAGTCAGGTGCCTCCCTCCCCGCCTCACCATCAGTCAGGTGCCTCCCTTTCCACCTCACCATCAGTCAGGTGCCTCCCTCCCCACCTCACCATTAGACTGGTGCCTCCCTCCCCACCTCACCATTAGACAGTTGCGTCCCTTTCCACCTCAACATCAGTCAGGTGGCTCCCTCCCCACCTCACCATCAGACAGGTGCCTCCCTCCTGAATCGGCTGCTTGTCCAATTTACCAGTCCGTTCACACATATTTATATTTGGGTTTTAAGTAACGAAACCCAAACGGTAGTTCCTTTGTTTTATTATAAAAGGTTGTATATATAATTCCTGAGTGTATATCAACCGTAAGTCTCACTGTCTAGGAGTGAATGAGAAAGGGACGGCGTTTATGTATGATAAACGTTAGGTCACGTCCTTACGATATGAGTTGAGGTGAGCTACTGAAGCTTAGGGGCATCGCAGTGCGTGCTTACAGAAATGCTGAGCTATGGGTCTCGCCCTCTTGGGTAAGTTGCCCGCTCACGTGTCAATCTCATGTCTTACTCATAGACAGTGGAAAGTTACAGGGTGGTGAATCTGAATATAATATCAGATGTATTGACCCATTTATATAATACGTTCTGTTGATGAGACAGGGGCCTATTACATCGCTCGGTCACCTACCAGCCGAGCTCCGTGAGGCCTAAATAACTCACAGAGTACAGTACATCCTAGACAACCCTAACCATGTTATAAACAGATATGTAGACACTAAGCTGGGGAAATTACTGTAGGGGTATTCTCTACTACAGGGGACCTAGACTTTTGTGTCGTACGGGTTAGTATGTTATGAACAACGTTGAATTTGGATGATACTGCCCGGTAATAACAGAACAGGAACATTATTGCCAGAATTAACAGAATAGAGGGAATCGTAAGACTTGGTAGTGCAAATTCCCGTGACAGATAAAATGGCAAGTTATTATTCAAATCAGCAAAATGTGTCTCGTTCAAGAAAGCTAACACTTTTAATTTCTCTGATACTATTTGAATATCCTTGATAGTGAAATTCATTATAGGAAGTGGAATTAAAGCAGACTTGAGTTTTCGATTTAACGCAAAATGCTGATGAGTAGGCAAGGTCCGTAATGTACTACAAGTGATTTCACAGTAATCAGGAGCCTTGTAATGCCCTTTCACAACTAGCTGCTTAACACCATTTTGGCATTTTAAAATTACAGTAGTGAGATTTGGAAAGAACAAATACTGCACATTGTGAAGGTGAACGTGGAACACAGTCTTTAGACTAACTGGCCTATAACTGCATTGCGCTAACGCTGTGCGTACATTTGGTTGTATGACCGCCAATTCACATATTCCTTCTGCAGCAGGAATAAATGCAAACATGTAGGCTGGACATACGTGTAGGTGTAGATAAGACGACTTACACCGTGACAGTACCTCAGAATCCTCTATTGATAACAATGAATATTCTTCATCTACTAAGAAAAGTTCTTTAGGCCTATCTAGGGTATACAGTGTGTCGTTCACAAACCAGGGGAAGGGTTCTAAATGCCATGCATTAAACTCATGTTGCCCTCGCATAGGAATGTGGATCAGAATTGCATTGTGCGTGAGGGTTGACTCCAACAGTGGGTAATGATATTGAACCTCATTGTCATTGAAAATCGGAGTTAAATGATACTGCAACTTGGCTATTTTTAAAGCTTCAAGAAGCGTCTGCACAGGCACAAGCTTCGCGTCCACACGTCCTATCCCGGCATCTACAATGCTGTCTATTAGTTCATTTTTAGAGGTTACAATTTTATGAACTGAAATTTCAGCAGCATGCAAATATTCTGTGAAGTAAAGGAGCCATTCTAACGTCGGGATTGCTTTCTGTAACCTAGTAACAATCCTCGAAACTTGGTTAGACTCCATTATGATTGCATTAACCTTTGATTCTAGAGCAGTAATCGCGTGAAAGGTTTGAGAAATAACACGATTCTGTTGAGATACAGCTTGAACGACAACGTTCATGAAACTATTGTCGAATTCATCGAAGCTGTGCTGAGACCCTGAAGAATGTCCAATGCTGATTGTAGTTGGCCGTCGACGTTTTCCATCTGACGCGGAAGTTGGAGTAGTGGCTGTAGTTCATACTTGATGTTCACCACGTCCTCAGCTATGAGAACGCGTCCGAGAGGTGCCACCAGTGCACCTGGTTTGAGGACTAATGTGGACATTTTCGTCAACACAACGGTGCCACAACAGAGTAGAAGCAAGACACTGACGATCCCAGCCATTCTGTAAGGAATTACAAACGAGTTAACGTCTACTCGCAGAACGTAGTTTCATACAATAGTCATTTGGGACATTTTGCTTCTGAACAGTCTGTAAGGATGTATCAATCACATTATCATCAACTGGAGGTAAGACATTTATCTGGGTCTTCTTCAGACGATCCGCGTGCACGACATCTGCGATCTGTGCATTAGGCTTCCATATTTTGAATTTGTTGCCTGCTTCTTTTGAGATTATGCGGAATGGACCAGAAAATTTCGCCGAAAGTTTGGAGTTCCTTTCAGGTTCCCGTAACATAACAGCGTCCCCAACGTTCAGTGCGATAGGTTTAGCATGTTTATGTTGTTTGATGATCATTTCGGCGCGTGACGCCGCTAGCTGTGATCGTACTTGGTTATGAATTTCTGTAAAGACATTAATTTGTTTTGCCGCAAAATCATCCGTATTATATACCGGGTATGGCGCCTCTGTAAGGATGTCGTAAGGCAGACGTTTATCTGTGCCATAGACAATATAGTAGGGTGTTTTGCCCGTAGAGCTATTAACTGACCCATTAATCGACGCTGCAACCTGCGGTAACCAATCCTCCCATGCGTATTGAAAACCACTAACAATTGGACGCAGTATTTCTAGGATTTTACGATTGGTTCTTTCAACAAGGCCATTAGCCTGTGGATGATAAGCTGTCACAAAAGTTTGTTTAATTCCATATTGTAAACATATATGCTCTATTAGCTCATTCTTGAACTCTGTTCCATTATCAGAGAGTAGAACTTTAGGCGTAGTATATGGACATATGAGATTCATCACTATAGCATAGGCTACTGCTTCGGCCGTTTTGCTTTTTAGTGGGACCAAGACCACGAACCTGGAAAAATGATCCACACACACTAAGACGTATCCTGATCCCTGATGACTCATTGGGAGTTGTAACAAGTCAACAGCGACTGTGTCAAACGGACGGTCTGGTGTAGGATATTGTAGAATCGGGGCAGGTGATCCTGTTGATCCTTTATGTTGAGCACATGCCAAACAATTAGCTATGTGTAATTCTATGTCTTTCTTCATCGTGTTCCAGAAATACTTCTTTCGTAAATCCGCTAAGCATTTATCACGACCTTGGTGACCTGCTTGTGGGACATCGTGGAACAATGTTATTACTGCTTTGCGCAACGTGTCAGGTACGACTATTTGAGACACATTACCCTCAGGAGATTTTCTCGTCCTATTGAGTATGTTATGTCGTAATTCAAACTGACTTAAGGGAAGAAATAACTTGGGGAGTTTAACATCCTCGCCCGATTCGAGAGCAAAAATAACAGCTGACCAATATGGGTCGCGTCGTTGCTCATCTTCCAGCTGCGAAAGAGTGAATGTTGATACAGGCATAACTGGTGCTATATTTCTTGACAGAGCGTCGGCGACAACATTCGCCCTCCCAGGTAAATACCTAAATTCGGGGTCAAACTCTTGAATTGTCAGATACCAGCGTGCTAATCTGCCTGATAAGTTTCTGCCATGGAACAGTTCGGTGACTGCCGCATGATCAGTAAAAACAGTTATCTTGTAGCCAAAGATAATGTCTTTGAACTTCTTAAGTGCCCACACAACGGCTAACGTTTCTAAATGCGTCACCGAATAACGTGTTTCAGCATCGATTAGTTTGCGACTTGCAAATGCTATCACTCTAAACTTCCCACGCGTGTCCTCTTGCATGAGCACTGCTCCGACTCCAATTCCGGAAGCGTCAGTACAGAGAGTGAAAGGTTGAGTGTAGTCTGGGAATGCTAGAACCGGGGCATTGGTTAGCGCTGTCTTCAATGCCGTAAAACTTTCCTCGTGTTCAGCATCCCATATGAACACTGCATCTTTTTTGAGCAACCTCGTTAGGGGCGATGCTAATGTTGCATAGTCCTTGATAAAGGAACGATAATAACCAGATAATCCGAGAAAGCTACGCACATGATCATTTGAGGTAGGACGCGGGAACTGAGATACAGCTTTGACTTTATCATTAACTGTGTGTATGCCCTCACCGTCGACTACATGACCAAGGAAATGGATTCTGGATTTTAAAAACTCGCACTTTGAGAGTTTTATTTTGAGTCGTGCTGTGGAAAGTTTGGCCAAAACTTCACGCAGTTTTATCAGATGGGAATCGACGTCCTTACTGACTACTATTAGATCATCCAAATAAGCGCAGACTGTGTTACCAATTAGTCCCGCAAACAGGGTGTTGATCATTCTTTGAAACGTTAGTGGGGCATTTCTGAGACCAAATGGCATTCGTAGAAACTCAAAGTGGCCTAGAGGCGTGGTAAATGCCGTGATTTCTCGTGATTTTTCATCGAGTGGTATTTGCCAATACCCACTAAGCAAATCTAAGTTGCTAAATACCGCATTATCCTTGCCTAAGGATTGCAATATGTCACTCAAGATAGGCATTGGGTACCTATCAGGGATTGTTTGATCATTTACGCGCCTGAAATCTATGACAGGGCGCCATCCACCATCCTTTTTCGGGACGAGGAATAATGGGCTATTAAAGGGGGATTTTGAGTGTCTAATGACATTCTCATCTAACATACCCTGTACCATATCTTGCACTACAGCGCGCTGGCTATGAGGTAGTCTATAAGCTGGTACGTAAATAGGGTTGGTTCCTTCCTTTAACGCTATATGATGGGATGTTAAATCTGTCTGACCTAGCGTTTCCCCTGGCAAGGCTACTATTTCTGTAGTCGGCAAGCAGCTCTAACAGGCGTGTCTTGCCCTGAGGATGATCGATCACCTTGACATGTGGTGCTATTTGATCTATCCTGGCCAGTCGAGTCTGTTGGCAATTCGCAACAATACCTCGAATTAGGAATTTATTTGGTTGCACTTCGACATTGCTGTGATATCTAGAAAATCACACACATAACATCCTTTCTTTAATTTCTTGATAATGTGAAATTGCTCCCGCAATCCCGTAGACTTGTGTGTGTGTGTACCACAGTAGACACAGCTGATTCCAAGGTCCGGTGATTGGGTCAATGCTCACAAAAATCCTGAGTACAGCAAACCGCCGCTAATTGTCACACAACGTCATCCACAACACCATACCTCAGAATGCTGAGACCATCTCTCAGACCGGATGTGTCATCATCACTAGGGTGGGTGCTGGGTGCTGGTAACTGGGGGTTGTTCACGCCATACGAAAGAATTTTGTTGACAGGATGTTGATTGATGAGTAGTCTCAACAACTGCAGTCACGTCCTGTCACACCCTGGGCAGTGAACGAATCATTTGCAGAAACTAATGTTCACTTCAGCTCACAGGATTGTTGCGTTGGTGAATTCCTCATTCTGGTAATGGAGAGTACTCTTCAAAATTGCAGGTACTATCTTCCAACTCTTGCTGCTGTAATCACGCTGGGAAGGTGTGTGGTTGAGGTCGAGATATATCTCTGACGCATGATCCGCCTTCCTCTTAATAGGATTGGTAGACAACACTTACGTCCTAACTCATTGCTGTGTAGGAAACACCTTTAAACGTAACACTATTATTACGTGGATGAACATCCATCATGTTCTTTCGAAGAGTTGGTAGACCAAGTAACCAGTCAGCTGGCAAATTGAACTGCTGAACTATATAAAAGTCCACGTAGAAAGGAGAACCACGTCTTGAGAATCTGAGTGGTAACGTCACCATTCCTTTGATGCTCAGCTGAGTACCTGAAACTCCTTCGAGCTCAGCGTTACTAGGCCTCCATTTGAATTTGCGGTGAGGGAATTTACGTTGTAACTCGTGATATGATGTCAAGGCCAATACATTAGCGCAAGCACCTGTGTCTATATCAAGAGCCAATCTGGTATTATCCACTCTCACCGGTACTGACAACACTTCCACTTTTCTAAGCGCCGCTATTAATGAGGCCGCTATAGAAGTGCTGTGAGGAGGGGTGGGAACTACCCTATCTATCCCTCCCCGTGCTGTGGTGTGCGCTGGTCTTCCCCCGATGACTTGTCCTGGGGACGTTTCTGCTTGGGCCTATACGACACCTCCGTTTCACTTAGGTCCACTCCCCTAGCCTTTATTAGTATATAGCACTCATGTGAACTATGAGATGTCGATTTGTGAAGAGCGCACCATTTGCGCGCTGTCTGGGTAGGAGGAGGTGCTGCTTTGGCTCCCTCTCTGTTTGACCTTGAGAATGGCTTTGCACTGGGTGTGGCCTTAAAATTAGCACTATTACCTCGGAGCTGAAAACAATCTTCCATTACGTGGCCACGTTTATTGCAATGTGCGCATCGTAACGATATGTTCTGTTTATATGTTAGGCGGGGAGGAGCGATCGGAGCTAAATGTGTCGCATAAGGAGTCTGGGAGTGAGGCATCTGTGGCATCTGAGACGGCTGGGGTTGTGGTGACGTCACTGAGGGTTGCGCCAGTAAGGGGCCCGTAGCCTGGGGACAGAGCTTGTTTGGGTATTCCACCATATCCAAGGGTGGTTCATACTGTACTTCCTGTGCCCGGCTATATAAGGGAACACGGACGGAAAGAAGAAAACTTATTAGTTCTATCAATGTTTCCACATTTTCCGGTGGCATATCACCCCGTGAGTTGTACCAGCCTGACGACCGGAAGGTCACTTGCATGTCCTGGCGAACCTCGCCCGCGATGTCAACAGCATCAACGGGTGTTTCGTTTCGTATACCTGGAATACAGCGATCCAACCATCTGAAGATCCATTGCAGTTGGCCCAGCTGTGACCTACCCCCAAAAATCCCAATTAGCGTTCGCTTGAACTTTTCATAGTCAGGGCTTTGTAAACCAAACGCATTTAAACGACTGCCTGCATAGGAACCCTGCGTTATATGGGAACGTACATATGCTTTCTTTTCTTCGTCAGTCGTTATGTGACTATTGCGCATGCTATCTTCACATGCACGAATAAAATGTGCGACCCTATAATCGTCTTGTCCCGTGAAATTTCGAACATAATCGCCGCGCTGCATGATATTAATAACATTATCAGCTTTAGGTGTGGTAGTAGTACTGGTGTGAGGTTTAGAGAACGCCATGTGTTATTATTAAGCAAGTTAGTATTCTTACTCTTAACTGAAGGCTGGGTTAATAAGGTTGTTACCGATTTAGCAACAGACACACTATCACCTGTAACAGGGGTAACTGCTTTAGTATTCTTAGGTGAGGTACTATAGTGATTACCAGACCGTAGGGTACGACGGTTTAAGTCGTCAAATGATTCGTCTATAACTTTCTCACTACTTCCTACCGACTCATTTAACTGTGTTCCATACTCAAAATCTATGTCAGTCTGGGCTTGATCATTGATGAGTTGGTTATCAGCAAACAGTTGCGCTAGGCGTTCGATTTCATCTACATTAGACATGGGAAACTTAGAAATTATCTATTAGCCCCCTTGGGTCAATGAATACTTAACAGTAAGTAGATCACTTGCCTCTCATTTACAAGACAAATGAATATGTTTTGTAGTTAATTATTAAACTATCAATAAGTAGACAGACACTTACAAACTACTGTAAATTATAGGATTTCAATACATTAATCTTACATTCGACACTTTATCATTGAAATAATCCTATCCGACGAACCTATCGGTGTGAAGATATCTCTCGAACGTGTTCATGTGTGTAGAACTATGTAATTTAAATACCTATTTATACAGAGTAGTACGTCTGTATAGAAAATGTGATCCATCAAGAGTTCTGAGTGGAGCGGTGGGTGGAGTGAGGGTGGGGCCTCTTCATAGGATGCGTGCGCTGCTGCTGGTTTCCTTGGCAACGAGAAGACGCTTCTGCTTTGGTAAGAGACGAGTCCACTTGAAATACCTGTAGGTGAGTTCCTCCTCCGGCGATCAGAAAACTGATGATTGGTTATCACACTGGTCGTGCTGGTTCGCTGGCGAAAACTGCCGTGTGCCAATTCTTCACAGTCCACGTATATATGGAGATCTGTATGATGACACCGGAATTCGTAATTCGCGCTGACGACACAACAATACTGCTCAGCTGCTAGTGAAATACCAATTGAATTCCAGGCTACGAAACTGTTGTTCAACACTGCAACACTGTAATGTCTAGGGAATGCTGAGTGGAGTCTATCTCAACCGGCTCAATCTGGATATGTACCAACAGGCTGTAATATTTGTATATTGCGAATTCTGCACGTATTTGTATGTGACAGAGATAAGGAGCGCTCACTACATATCGTCTCAATACGGGATATAGTTTTAAACACTCGGATTATGTAACGCGTCACTGCTGTGTGGTTTCTTGTTTTTCACAAGACACAGACGGATGATACGACTACCAGTTTGAAGAATCCGTACACACCGCTGCCACCTATATGAATCGGCTGCTTGTCCAAATAACCAGTCCGTTCACACATATTTATATTTGGGTTTTAAGTAACGAAACCCAAACGGTAGTTCCTTTGTTTTATTATAAAAGGTTGTATATATAATTCCTGAGTGTATATCAACCATAAGTCTCACTGTCTAGGAGTGAATGAGAAAGGGACGGCGTTTATGTAGGATAAACGTTAGGTCACGTCCTTACGATATGAGTTGTGGTGAGCTACTGAAGCTTAGGGGCATCGCAGTGCGTGCTTACAGAAATGCTGAGCTATGGGTCTCGCCCTCTTGGGTAAGTTGCCCGCTCACGTGTCAATCTCATGTCTTACTCATAGACAGTGGAAAGTTACAGGGTGGTGAATCTGAATATAATATCAGATGTATTGACCCATTTATATAATACGTTCTGTTGATGAGACAGGGGCCTATTACACTCCCCACCTCACCAACAGACAAGTGCCTCCCTTTCCACCTCACCATCAGTCATGTGCCTCCCTCCACACCTCACCATCAGACAGGTTCCTCCCTCTCCACCTTACCATCAGACAGGTTCCTCCCTCTCCACTTCACGATCAGACAGGTTCCTGCCTCCCCACATCATCTTCAAACAGGTACCTCTTTCACCACCTCACCATCAGACAGGTGCCTCCCTCTCCACCTCACCATCAGACAGGTGCCTCCTTCTCCACCTCACCATCAGACAGGTGCCTTTCTCCCTATCTCACCATCAGACAGGTGCCTCCCTCTCCACCTCACCATCAGTCAGGTGCCTCCCTCTCCACCTCACAATAAGACAGGTGCCTTTCTCCCCATCTCACCATCAGACTGGTGCCTCCCTCTGCACCTCATCATTAGACAGGTTCCTCCCCCTCCAAATCACATTCAGACAGTTGCCTCCTTCCCCACCTCACCATCAGTCAGGTGCCTCACTCTCCACCTCACCATTAGACAGGTGCCTCCCTCCCCACCTCGCCATCAGTCAGGTGCCTCCCTCCCCACCTCACCACCCAGACAGTTGCCTCCTTCCCCACCTCACCATCAGTAGGTGCCTCCTCTCCACCTCACTGCATCTGTCAGGTGCCTCCCTCCCCACCTCACCATCAAACAGGTGGCTCCCTCTCCACTTCACCATCAGACAGGTGCCTCCCTCCCCACCTCACCGTCAAACAGGTGCCTCTCTCACCACCTCACCACCAGACAGGTTCCTCCCTCCCCACCTCGCCACCAGTCAGGTGCCTCTCTCACCACCTCACCATCAGACAGGTGCCTCTCTCACCACCTCACCATCAGACAGTTGCCTCCTTCCCCACCTCACCATCAGTCAGGTGCCTCCATCTCCAACTCACCATTAGACAGGTGCCTCCTCCCAACCTCACCATCAGTCAGGTGGCCCCCTCCCCACATCCACCACCCAGACAGTTGCCTCCTTCCCCACCTCACCATCTCTCAGGTGCCTCCCTCTCCACCTCACCATCTGTCAGGTGCCTCTCTCCCCACCTCACCATCAGTCAGGTGGCCCCCTCCCCACCTCACCACCCAGAGAGTTGCCTCCTTCCCCACCTCACCATCAGTCAGGTGCCTCCCTCTCCACCTCACCATCTGTCAGGTGCCTCCCTTCTCACCTCACCATCAGACAGGTGCGTCCCTCTCC
>NW_024756034.1:0-9438 GCF_018991925.1 Homarus americanus
TGTCAGAGTTGTACCTGGGAGTGTCAGAGGTGTACCTGGGAGTGCCAGAGGTGAACCTGGGAGAGTCAGTGGTGTACCTGGGAGTGTCAGGTGTGTACCAGGGAGTGTCAGAGGAGTACCTGGGGTGTCAGCAGTGTACCTGGGAGTGTCAGAGGTGTACCTGGGAGTGTCAGAGGTGTACCTGGGAGTGTCAGAGGTGTACCTGGGAGTGTCTGAGGTGTATCTGGGAGTGTCAGAGGTGTACCTGGGAGTGTCAGGGGTGTACCTGGGAGTGTCAGTTGTAATGAGTGATTGTCAGACCAAACCTTACAGCCCAGAATTATGTCACATATAACAGCAAGTACACCACAGACCTCGTGGTACCACCGCATTCCAGGTTGACACACCTCAGGTCGACCCTAGGGACTTGACCTTGCCCACTAATGACGTGAGCCGGTGACCTACAACCGCACCTAGCCAAGACACCTGGCCAGGACCACACCTGCACACAATTATCCAGATCAAACCAGTTTAGTGTTAATTGTTAGAGGTCAGAACCCGGCTGGGCCGACCCCATATAAAGGCCCTACAGTCCCGTCCACGGGCATTCCTATTCCATTATCATTATCATTCTGGTTGCTGTCATCTCTCTCCCGTTCGGGTCGTCACTCGGTTCACTAAGCAGAGTCACGCACGTCCCCTCCCCAGGTCGGGAGGGAGACCTCCCGACCGGACCACGGCGTCGCCAGCTAAGCAGACTTTCCCATAGGAGGTAGCCCAACCTCCTGGGCCTACGTCCAGGAGCCTACATAAATGAATGTGGGAGCAATCCTAAGATAGTTACCTGCTGTGAGAGGTGTATTCGTTCTGAATTAATATTCAGTCAGTGTCAAGTAACGTAAAAGCATGATATGTTTAGTGCCCGTATAATGAAAGTGATGTGTGTGTCCGTGACTGGTGGAAGTAACCATCGTTGTATGGGGTGTTTAACAAGTTGTCCCTTTAAGAAGTAATATATGTGTATTGACATACGAGATAAGATAAGCGTAGTGACGCTGTGCAAATAACATCCGGGCCACGCTACCAAGTTTCCTATCTTTACATTCCTATACTCTATACTCTCTCCTATATATATATATCTTCCTCTTCTCTGTTTATTCTGTTTCATTACATTGGTGGCAGCGAACTATGACGTTAACCCACGCTCCCCTCGTCCCTTGTTATTGGTAACAGTGTACTTAACGTAAACCCATGCCTTCCCTCGGTTAGCCATAACACCTGGCTCGTTAGTTCAAAAGTGCGTGATAAGAAGCTCCTGCGTAGTAGCGTGAAAAGTGTCCTAGTGTGTCTCCGTTACAGCTCAAGTAAATGTCTCTCGTCGTGGTATGTGCGAATTTTTAATAGAAATATGTTCAGTGCTTAACGTAATTTCTCAGTGTCACCCGCTATCTGTGGCATTCTCAGTAGCCCAAGTACAGTTTGATTGTTGGTCAGTGTTAAATGTAGCCATTGTGTTTCAGTGATGAAAGCGGTGTCTGTACTAACTGTTATAACTTAACATGTCTTTTAACCTACATCCTCCTCCCTGTCCTAATCCTTACCTCACCCTCCTTACCCTTCCTCCCATCCCTGCCCTGCCCTGCCCCGCCCCTCCGTTCCGTGCACCTCCCCGCCCCGCGAAGCCTCGGTTTGGCCCGATCAACCACGCCTCGGCTCCTCCCCACCTCACCCGCAACGCACCAGCCTGGCTGGGCCTGGCCAGCCTCGCCTCGCCCCGCGCCGCCCTGCCTCGCCCCACCCCGCTCGGGTGACCTCACGTCCTTCTGACCTGCCCCGCCTCGCTTGACCACACTGATTCCCCGTCTTTTGTCCCGTGAGCTGTGTGTTGATGATGATGGTTAATATAAAGTAATATTGTGATGAATGCAGAGCTTCACTCAGTGTATTTTTATGCTATTATGATTTGTGATGTACTCTTTGACGCTCAGTGATAAATGATATTCAGTGTAGTGCGCAGAGCTTCACTCCCCGACCCAGCCTGATGAGAACATTGTCGTGACGGAAATGATAGTTGCCAAACATTGACCTAACATATAAAGTAAGCTTTTTTTTTGCGAATGCACTTCCAACTAATCCATCACCCCTTTAGGATTGTTTCTCTGTCAAATGTCACACACAGTACCACCCATGGCCAGCCGGACGTCAACCACAGTACATACGAGCAGAGAAGAACCAGCGTGATGAATGCAGCTTGATGAAGGCAGCACGAAACCCACCACACACCACGTCACTTCTTTCAAGTCCTCCCTTGGTATAGGATTAAGAAGATTTTATATTTTTCTACTTTAGGAAGTAAGGAGTGTGGAATGGATCGCCACACAACGAACCCTGGTGAGCCCAGCCAAGGAGGGATTCACCACTGTGGAAGGTGTAAGACAGGACGGTCTTTGGTCTCGCCGACACTCACGTACGGAGGGCGAGCCCTGGTCCGCGGAACCTGCCTTACAGTCATCTAAGGAGACGACAGCCCAAACAGTGGACCGGCTTTCATCCCGGCCGGAGAGGGCCGACGGCAGATGAACAGAAAATCGTCTGGAATATGTTGAAAATGATGATGTTGCAGAGAAGAAATACAGATGGAGCAGAAAAATTCGTCTGGAATATGTTGAAAATGATGATGTTGCAGAGAAGAAATACAGATGGAGCAGAAAAATTCGTCTGGAATATGACGGAAAACGAAGATGTATAAAGAAACTCAGATGGAGCAGAAAAATTCATCTGGAATATGAAAATGAAGATGTATAGAGGAAGAACGCAGATGGGACAGAAAACTCGTCTGGAAGAGTATAGAAACCAGGAGGAAGTGAGAAGAAGTCAGAAGGTGTGGAGAAACGACCTACAAGGTGCGGTATGTGAAGAAAGAAGACAGAAGACAGAAGATGTGGTATGTGAAGAAAGAAGACAGAAGACGTGCTATGTGAAGAAAGAAGACAGAAGATGTGCTGTCCTGACATCACAAGAAAGCCGATGATGAAGGACCAACCGACTACAGCTGCTGAGCTGCCGCCATCCCCTATTTTTCAGATACCAGCTGGATGGAAGACGTGAGCTATGCCGGACCCAACTAATGTACTGATGTTGTTGATGTATAATAAAAAGATATCAATACCCTAATATGTGAAGTAGGAACATTTTTTGTGTATTTTGAAGTATTTTCTCTGATTTTGTTGATGTTTACTACAAAGAATGTCTTTTTTAGTCTCACTTTTTTCTATGAGTTCATTTGATCAATGTCTTGGACTATGAAACACGATGTTGTAGCTATATTACTGACTGAGATGAATTGTTATTTGGACATGGGCTGATAAGGAAATGTAACACCTGTTATTGTTTGTAGAATGTGATTTGCAAGTTTGCCTCGGACACTATGCTACATATGAAGGATTTTTTCATTCTATGCTATGTTTCCTTTTTCTCCTGGCATAGAAGCTTTGATCTTGGCGGGAGGTATAGTGAGCTTTGTCAGATCAAACTAGCGCCAGTAGAAAAACATACACCTATGAGATTGTTGTTTGTAAATGTGAAACTATGTTATCGCCCAAGGGATTATCTTTGATACCACACGTGATGTTGCTTTCTATATGTGGCATCAGTCTCTGTGATGAAGCTTTGGTCTTGGCGGGAGGTGTAATGAGTGATTGTCAGACCAAACCTTACAGCCCAGAATTATGTCACATATAACAGCAAGTACACCACAGACCTCGTGGTACCACCACATTCCGATTTGACACACCTCAGGTCGACCCAAGGGACTTGACCTTGCCCGCTAATGACGTGAGCCGGTGACCTACAACCGCACCTAGCCAAGACACCTGGCCAGGACCACACCTGCATACAATTATCCAGATCAAACCAGTTTAGTGTTAATTGTTAGAGGTCAGAAGCCGGCTGGGCCGACCCCATATAAAGGCCCTACAGTCCCGTCCACGGGCATTCAATATTCCATATTCGGCATTCGAGATTCGATATTCGAGATTCCATTCGGGATTCCATTACGATTCTCATGCTGGTTGCTGTCATCTCTCTCCCGTTCGGGTCGTCTCTCGGTTCACTAAGCAGAGTCACGCACGTCCCCTCCCCAGGTCGGGAGGGAGACCTCCCGACTAGACCACGGCATCGTCAGCTAAGCAGACTCTCCCTGTGATGGAGGCAGCCCAGCCAAGCATTCACTGGGCCTACGTCAGGGTACACGTGAGTCTTGTCAGAACGTCCTAGGGTGAGTTACCTACTGTGGGAAGTGTATTCATTCAGGTGTGTCCGAGAGTCAGTGTCAAGTAACGTGTTACGAGTTGGGGATTTAGAATATAGTTATACGTCTACCCAGATCCCAACAGGTAACAACAATAAAAAAAACAAAGACAATCGGACTATAAAAGGGTAGACAAAGGATGCGAGTTTTCGTTGTATATAATAGAGTACCATAAATCCCTTAACAAAATATTCAGCTTATAAATTACCCTTAACCAAACTTAACCTAAACATTAACAGTATATACATATTAATACAACATAAACAATCTTGAAGCAAGTGGACGTGGGGGAGTTAATACAAGTACTTAAGTGAGGAGCTGAGATGGCTGACGAGTAAGGCTGAGTATTGTAGAAGACGGTAGGTAGTCACTGCACGTAGGTTTAGAGGATAGATGATCCTGTGGTCACTTCCCAGAGCCAAGTGCTTTCTCCTCGAATTGGAGCTGACAAAGAAGACTTTGAGGAGGTGACGCAACAACCAGGATATGGAGAAGAGAAACCCCGGAGTGGTAACTAAGACGAGTCATACTCGTGTCTCGTCCCTAGATGGCGTTGCTCGTGGTGCTGGGTAGGTAGATCAAGACAATAGATGGCGTGGTTCGTAGTGCTGGGTGGAGGGGTTCGTAACACACCCCCTCCAAAGACCTCCGTAGCACGGCGCGAAGGAGGTGATCACCTGGTGCGTCTGGAGAGTAGCTGCTGCATTTCCACTGGAGCTCGGGATAAGGAGTCTGCAATCAGGTTGTCCACCCCCTTTATGTGCCGGACTTGTAGATTATAGGCTGGTGAGGAGAGAGCCCAGCGAGGATTCGCTGGTTGGAGGTCTTGTTGGCTTGGATGAACGTGAGGGCGGTGGTCGGTGAAGACTAGGTTGTTTGTGTGGGCAAGACTGGAGGTAACATTCAAATTTCTTTATTGCCAACACCAGGTTGTTGCCAAGGCCTCCTTCTCTATGGTCGAGAAGTTGGTTCGATGTTTTTTCAACTTGGTGAGCATTATGCCACAGGGTGAAGAACATCAGTGGTTGGGTCGGGCCAGGGTGGGGAGCACAGCCTCACTCCGACAATTACCTTAGCGTCGATTTGCAGAGCGAATAGAGTAGTCAGGGGTGACTAAGGCTTGGAGTGCGAAGGCTTTTGAGGCGGTGAAAGGATTGGTCGCACCTCTGGTTCCAGATGTAAGGGACCGCAGAACTGGTAAGGTCTGTGAGGGGTCCGGCCATGCTGGAGAAGTTACTGCAGAACCGACGGTAGTAGCCGCACATCCCCAGGAAGCGCATGAGTTCCTTCCTCGTCCTTGAAGTGGGAAAGGACAAGATGGCTCTAACGTTTGCGTCCTTGGGTCTCACCATACCATGCCCAACGATGTGTCCCAGGTAAGTCACTGAGGCCCGGCCAAAAGCAGATTTAGCCAGGTTTATGGTGAATCCAGTCTCTTGCAGTCGTGCAAACAGTATCTCCAAACGCACCAGATGTTCGTCCCAGCTGTCCGACACCACCACCAGGTCATCCAGGTAGGCGAACGTCCCACCCAGGGTCCCGAATTAGAAGTTGATGGCCCTCTGAATGTAGGTTGAGCATTAGAAAGCCAACGCCATAACCAAATATTGAAAAAGACCAAATGGAGTTATAAATGCCGAGATTATTTTGGCCCTATCCGTGAGTCCCACTCTGATAATATCCTTTCAATAAGTCCACCGTACTGATAAATTTGGCACAGCCTATGCTGTCTATTATATCTTCAATCAAAGTGTAGAGGTGGGTAGGAGTTCGAGATAGCACCTGGTTCACTTTTACGATAATCGGTACAGAAACGAAAAGTGCCATCGGGTTTTGGAATGAGAAGGCAAGGTGAAGCCCAGGGGGAGGTACTAGGCTCAGCTAAGTTATGTTTTAACAAAAAATCTACCTCCTTTTTCATAATCTCTTTTTTTTGTGGATTTAGTCGATAGGCTGATTGCCTAATGGGTTGTACATCATCCGAGATTAGCTTAATATCATGTTTAAGTATATTGCAAAAACCTGGGAGGTCTGATGTAACTTTAGGAAATGTTGATAATAACTTAGTGAGATCTTTTGCTTGAGATGGATTCAGAACAGAAAAATACTCATCCAAGTTGTTGAGTATGTGACTGTTAGTAGGGTTTTCTTTAGGTAGAGGGAAGTCTAAATTCTCCAATAGGTCCATGTCATCTGTCTCCGGCTCCGGCCCTGACAAAACCGAATGCAATACAGGTTGACTTATAGCCTCTGGGATGTCTTCCTCTGACTGCCTGAAATGGTAAAGTTTCATGAGATTAATGTGAACAAGTTGTGAATCTTTTCTGCGATCAGGAGTATGGACTATATAGTTGAGAGGAGATAGTTTATTAGCAACTATATAGGGACCAGTAAACTTGCTTTTTAGGGGAGAGCCTGGAATGGGTAGAAAGAGTAACACTTTGTCACCTGGAGAAAATGATCTTTTAACTAATTTAGGTTGGGTCTTCACCATTTTTTCTTGGACTTTTTTTAAGTTTGACTGAGCAATGGTTCGGACTTCAGTTAATTTGTCCCTTAAAGTGTCAATGTATTGGGAAACTGTTGCGAGCTTAATAGATGGAGTGTCAAACCACTGCTCCTTTACTATTTTAAGGGGTCCCCTTATTTGTCCCCCATATAGTAACTCGAACGGGGAGAAACCCAATGACTCCTGGGGACATTCCCTGATGGCAAAGAGTAACAAGTCTATGCTTTCATCCCATTCCTTTTGGTGTTCTATACAGTATTTTTTGAGCATTGATTTGAAAGTTTGATGGAACCGTTCCAAGCAACCTAGGGATTGTGGGTGGTAAGCCGAAGATGTACAATGGTCCACACTGAGGTCTTTCATCACCTGTTTGAAAAGATTGCTCGTAAAATTAGTGCCCTGATCGGATTGGATCTCTTTAGGAATGCCCACTGAAGTGAAAAGGTGCAAAAGATGTTTGATTACGTTTTTTGAAGTGATGCTTTTAAGGGGAAAAGCCTCAGGATAACGTGTACTGGTATCCATAATTGTGAGCAGAACTGATTTTCTAAGTCTTTGGTAATGGCCCACACTAACCACAAATAATCTTTTTCAAATGGTGTAGAAAATACTGATGGGCTTATGAGCTACAGTATACTTTCATTTGCTTTTCCCTACTATTTGACAACATGGACAAGATTTTTAGGTGTATTTTGACACATCCTTCCTAAGTCCAGGCCAATAATAGTGTTGGAGGAGCTATGTTTTCGAGATTCCCAAATGTCCTGAAATACCATCATGGGCAAGGGCAATTAATGCTGGTCTGACTGAGGTGGGAATTACCACTTGATGTGTTTTTCAGACCACGTGTCTAGATGGGCAAGCTCAGGGGGCCTATAGGCCCTTCATCAAAACCCCCCTTCTCATGATAATTAAAAACACGGAAGGTGTTAGCACCTTACCTCAACTGATGCATGATGAAGTTTAGTCAAAGATGGATCAGATTGTTGGGCTTTAACGAGCTCCTCCTTACTAATGGTCTTATTGTACAGATCTTCTGTGGGTAGGAAGATATTAGAGGTGGTTTTAGATGAAGAGGGCCCATTTCGCACACTCTGTGACCGGGTGACAGCACAAGATGGGAAAAGATGAGGAATAGTTTCTTTAAGGTCAGTGGTGGAGTTGACAGGCAAGGGAGAGTCGACTGTCTTTATGTTAGGAACCACTAGATCTCCTACCAAGTCATTACCCAATAATAAATGAATGCCGCACACAGGCATTGGGTCTTTCCTTATGGCTATTTGCACTTCCCCAGTAATCAAGGGACATTGGAGGTGCACTTTAGCTAAAGGATAGGAAGAATGGGATGAGAGATCCGAAATTAGAACACTCATTAGTAAATGCGGTAGATATATCAGGAATGACGTTAAACAGGAGGATAGATTGTGCTGCGCCCGTATCACGTAGTATACGAATAGGGAAAGAACGAGACCCCTCCATGATTGAAAATTTTCCCTCATAGGTGAATGAAGAAAAGAGATCCTGATGGGGCCTTTCCACATTGGTGTTTGCTATTGGTTTGGATTTGGGATCCAGGGAACTACTTTTAGCAATTCGACACTTTGGGTGTTTACAATTCTGGATCGTATGGCCTGGGTTTTTACAGTAAGAACAAGTAAGCTTGGTTGCATCGGGGGGAGTAGGTGTGGGACCTTTCGACCTACCACTCACGTTCCCAAGGTTATCAGAGGAGGACCTAACATGTCGGGAAGTACCACGTTCTCTACTGCCCAGTGACTCCACCAACAAAGCGTACGCATCAGCCAGCTCAGCAGCACGCCCTAAATTAACTTCTCCACGCTCCTCCACATGCTTCAAGATGTGAAATGGTATCTTGTTTTCCACCTCCTACAGGACTACCAAATTTAACAAATCCTGAAATGTGGAGGTCTCTGTAGCCTCTAAACCACTTTCTAAAACCTAAGCTTTTCTTGAGCAAACTCAACAAAGGTGTGGGAAAATGGTTTGGTTAGTTTACGAAACTTGCCGGTATCCATCTGGCGTGATAGCATAAGAGGTGAGGATATTCTTTACGTTATCATAGTCATCAGTCTGGTCTAAACAGTTATAAACCTACGAGCCTTACCATAATTTAGAACTAACACTGACACCCACTGGTCCTTTGGCCACTCATTTTTCCCGGCTATTTTCTCAAAAGTCCTAAATGACCCGTCCATATCGGATTCATCAAACCCGGGAACAAGGGAAGAAGCAGTAGCAGGGTTAAAAGCAGCTAGTTTCTCTCTTAATGCCACTTCTTTTGATCTAAACTCCGATGTTAAGGTGACTTCTATCTCTCTTACCTGTAGTTCTTTCAGTCTAACCTCCTGCTCCAACTTGGCCTGTTCCGACCTGGCCTGTTCCAACTTTTCTTCATGCCGCAACTTGGCCTGTTCCGACCTTTCTTCAGGCTCCAACTTGGCCTGCTGCTCCAACTTGGCCTGCTCCAACTTGGCCTCCTTCTCCAACTTGGCCTGTTCCAACTCTAGTTTTTTCATTTTGATTTGGAACTCGAACCTTGCTCGTTCTAGTTCTAAGGCGTCTATTCGTTGTGTTTTTTCTTGAGGGCTAGCCAGACCTGAAGCAACTTCTGAGTGAGGAG
>NW_024756035.1:0-9063 GCF_018991925.1 Homarus americanus
TATACATTTTCACTCTTAAATCACTACTGTAATATGATACAGGTGATTACTTTTTATCTCTTGTGCAAAATACATGACGTTTAAAATTATTCACTGGTTTTACAAGGATTCCAGCACGCCGGGCAGATAGTGAGAGAGAGGGTGCGAGGGGCGTGAGGGGAGGTAGTATCGCTTGATTGAAGCTTGGCACAGGTCTATGGCCCATCTGCATGTATATTTATCGTTCTTAGGTGACTTGCTTCTCTTATAAAAAGCCAGTGAATGACCTGGTGAAAAATAACACTATTTCATTGTTGACTTTGTAACATAATGATTAATTTGAATATAAACATGCTATGAATTTGCTCTAGACAAACAATTTTAGTACTGTAATCAAATTAGTACATGTGCATTCCAGCTTTGCACTAAGAAATCTATGTAATCTACCCAAAAATACAGTTGAAAACTTTATAAATGTACTCATGTATTGTACACTAATGTACAAAATTTTTATCTCTTGAGCAAATATATGACATTTGAGATTCACCATTATTGCTGTAAGGATTCCAGCAATGCAAATTATAACTCCTTAACTTTAGTCTGAGATATTATATAAGATAAAAACTGTAAGCCTAAAAGCCATTGGCTGGGACTGACGGCCTGCCACCCAACGAGGGGCTAGGGGTTGAGGATAAGTTTGAGGGGAAGGTGTCTGTGTGTTTATTTAACAGTCCTACTAAGCTTCTCCATTTTGAAATGCCAGTGATATGACCTAGGAGAATATAACAACATTGTTGACTTTGTAAGATGCTGATTTATTTGAATATAAACATGTAATTCACACTAGTATATCACTTCAGTACCGTAATCAGTCTAGTACATGTGCAGTCCAGCTTTGCACTAATCTATTTTATCGCTTCTTTAGTATGGTGTGTGAATGTAAATGGGTGAAAAATAAACAAGAAATTCTTATGTAAATCTCCAAAATACAGTTGAAAACTTTATAAAATGTACCATAGTACTGTACACTAATGTACTACATTTTTATATCTGGAGCAAAATATATGATCGCTTATATTCAAATTAATCTCTGTCTTGGCAAGGACTTCAGCAATGCAAGAGACATCGTAACTTTAGTCTGAGATATTATATAAAAATAAACATAAAGAAATCAATCTTTTATCTTGAACACGATATGGTGGGAGGAGGGAGGCTGGAGGTGTGTGACAGAAGGTCTGGCGCTTGTTTGTTTATTTATATTTGAGATAAGATTTGACAGTTGGCGCTGAAGGCCTGCTCATGTTGTTTCTTTATCATTACTTAAGAGTGACTAAGCTCTTTCATAATTTTAATCTAAACGACCTGGTGAATATAACTTACATTGAGGATTCTTTGTAAGATAGTAATTTATTCATCGTTTTTGTTTTTTTTTCAATTTAAATTTTAATTGTTTATTCCTGGATAGAGGAAGCGGGATCCTAGTGTTGTCACTTGGTACCCCTGTACCATAACACCAGAAGCAACTGGCCAGTGTCACAAGTATAGTCATCCTTGGTTATCACGCCCTTAATTAACCCCGCCGGATAACGAAAAGTACAGAACCTTTGGGATTTATTCTAATTGGTTCCAGGCACCCAAGACCCAACCCCAAACTTCCCATTTTACAACCATTTATACCCATTAAATATATATATAATGTTCTGTAACATCATAAACATAATACAGGCATGGCTAGGTTTATTACAGCGATGAAAAAAGGATACGCTTAATACTGTAGTCCACAAAACATGTAGCTATGCTTTTTATTTGGTCCCCCGTCATATCGAGTCCGTTTTCTCCTCACATCAGGACGCCTTGAGTCCTCCGCTTTTCTCTCTCTTAATCTTAGAGTGCACTAGAAACTTTACTATTTTAGTAATGCCACAGAATTTGAATTAGAATCCCAATTGCAACTAGTTGCAATTGTTGAGGCAACTAGATATATCTGATTGCGCAATGTTATTTGCCAATTTGTAGGTGAAAGATTTTATCCTCAATAGATGTAGGTTAACATTTCACCTGTAGGCAACAAGCTTAAAAGCCTAAGGAAGCATATTCCTTTAACATTACACATCTGACCAGTATGGGAGGATCATCATGTCTCCGTTGGTCGTGGAGTGGTGGTCCAGCAGGCGCCACTTTTGGGGGCCATTGACGTATTTGTATTGGACGTTGTTCTGGTCGACATTAACTGGCGATGATCTGGGAGAGGGGAGAGAGAGAGAGAGAGAGAGAGAGAGAGAGAGAGAGAGAGAGAGAGAGAGAGAGAGAGAGAGAGAGAGAGAGAGAGAGAGAGAGAGAATCCAAAACCGACTGCTTGGGGATCAACGGGTCCGATTTCGATTTCCGGATTCTCAGGCAGTACAGCATACCCCGCTAACGCGCCACTTAACGCCGCATATACGCCAGGCCTGCCAAAGCTGAACTTTCACTCTAACGCCGCATTTTCATCATATTAGCGGTGAGTGTCCGGCCCGAGAGCTACTTTGTGATTCGCACCACCCGCCACCCTGCCTGACTGCCTGTTTTAGCCTCATAAAAATTCATACAAATTAATTAGCCAGAATAGGAATTTTAACACAAGGAAATTCTTATAATTTGGTGATATTTTGAATATAAACAACATATATTTTATTAAACATACAATTTTAGATAAAAATTGTTCTCTAGGTACTATGTTATCTTTTGGTCCAAAAATATATGATATTTATATTCAAAATATTCCTGGTCTTACAAGGAATTCAGCAATGTCAATTATATTATCCCACTTAGTTTGAGGTATTATTTATTAAAATTTAGTGGTTATCCCACATCTCCTGGGACGGTTGGTGGGGGTGGGGAGGAGGGACCGATCAATCGAATCATCTGTTACCCCTGTGAAGAATTATTTTTTTTTTATTAACTGAAGATATTTGTTTTTTAGCCTGGCAAAATCTATACAAATTAATTTTGTCAGAATATAATTTTCATTGCTGAATTTATAATTTGGTGATCATTTTGAATATAAACAAATACATATTTTGTATTAAACATACAATTTTTAGATAAAAATTGTTCTCAGGTAATTATGTTATCTTTGTCCAAAATATATGACATTTATATTCAAAATATTCCTGGTCTTACAAGGAATCCAGCAATGTCAATTATATTATCCTAACTTTAATCTGGAGGTATTATTTAATACTAAATGTTAAAACTCTTGAATGGAGATTGGTGGGGTGGGGAGGGTTGGGACTGACCACAAGTTGGAAGAGTAAGTACTTTGGATTGACAGATAGTGTCGAAGAATATTTTTTTTACAACTGAAGATATTTGTTTTAGCTCATAAAATTCATACAAATTATCCTGCCAGAAATATAATTTACATTAAGGAATTCTACAATTTGCTGATCATTTTGAATATAAACATCAAGTAGATTTTGCATTAGACATACAAATTTTTAGATGTAAAGTTTGGTTCTGAGCAATATTTTCAGAAAATATAAGACATTTATATTCAAAATATTCCTGGTCTTACAAGGAATCCAGCAATGTCAATTATATTATCCTAACTCTAGTTTGAGGAATTATTTATTACTATACCTGGTTTTCCCCAAAAATTTCTCAGAGGGAAGAGCCAGTGAGTGTAGTGTGAGAATGCTTGGATGCCTGGTTGCGCACAGGAGCAATGCAGGCTGGCCTATTAAACCTACAGTAAATGGTTAATCAATTCACGCTACAGAGTTCTCCTGCGCGACACCCGCCTACAGTGACCTTGATCGCCACGAGATTAAGGTGTTAACCTAGGTTTGAATCCCTGTGGAAATATCACGTGGAAACTTGATCGCCAAAAGCAATCCAGGCTGGTCTATTGCGCCTAAGTGGTTAATCCAAGTCACGCTTACCAGTTCTCCTTGCCGCGACAACCGCCTACAGTGACTGTCATTGAAGCGACACTATGTGTGGTAACCAAGAGTACTTTTTGTTGTTATTCACTGTGGAAAGAAGTTCTTAGCTGAAGCCTGTTGCAAACAAAAGCAATCCAGGCTGGCAGTAAATGTATCACTTGAAGAATTAAGGCTCTGTTAAGTCATACCCATAATAGAGTAATCACATGTCCCAGTTGAAAATTCCCTCTTTTAGGAGATTAATTTTATTACAGCGTGAGTGTGAGTGACTCATATATCCATGCAAATTGTAAATCATTGTATGGAAGCTTGCCAAACAAAATAAGTGCAATTATCTGCCAGTATCTGTGATCCTATCTTATTATTACTAAAGGTAATGACTGATTGGTATGTGACAAAGTAAAACCAACAACTTAGATGGATGTTGGAAATTAATAGAACTCATTAAATCATCATATATCAAGTATAAATCATGGAATGTCGGGTGGTGGAGTGAATTTCATGTAGATACACCATAATCTCCTATAAGTAACCAGTGTGAAGGTATCGAACCTACAGAAAGAAATATAAGAAACACAATATATTAGAATCTCTAAATAATATAATCCACACTTAGTCCATTACGATATAAAAACCATGACAAATACCTAACCTAACATATGACCTGTATTTTCTTATGCGTGAGAAAAATTTTAGTGACAGAACCAATAGAGATAATGTGTCTTATTGTTTAAAGTCCTTAATTCCATAGTTAGAATCTTGTCTCAGATGACCAAAATCAAAATACTCAAAATTTGTAGTATGGGCAGCTAATTTGAATTAGTTAATGTGCTTAGTAATATTTATATATTCTATATAGTATTACTGTGTTGCACAGTAGAGCACAATTAATTATTGAATAATATTCATTTACAGAGCTGATCAGTCGAAAGGCTGGACAACTACTTCAAGGCAGATGGAAGAAATTTACCTAAAAGTACAGTAGAAGTCCAAAACCGACTGCTTGGGGATTGGGTCGGTCCAGATTTTGATTTTCTGGATTCTCAGGCAGTACTTTTAAAATTAAAATTTAAGGAGGAATAAAGAAGAGATGAACAGGTACATTTTGATAGTTTATTCATTAGCAAATAAAGCATGCTTCATTTATCAGAACGAGCAGTTTTAAAGAAATATTAAATCAACACTAGACAAAAATGTAAACAAACTGTCTAATACCATGATCAGTCTTGAAATTCCTAAGCCATCCATCACTAAATGTGCACTCTGATTCAATGTTCATTTGCTCCTTGAAGGACTTTGCTTGGCAATAAGTATCGCCCAGAAATTGCCATATACCTTCTGATCGCTTTTAACAAAAACCATTCAGCAACACTTTAACAAGATTTTCTAATTTGGCCAATGTAAACTTTTTCTTCAGCAATTTTAATGTAAGGCTCAGAAGAAGCTGTGAATTCTAGAATTTTATTCTTTGCCTTTTTTTATATCATAAATTGTAGACCTCCAATGTTGTATGTTTCCATGAGAACAGCATTGCTCACATTATATTCTAGTTTCTTAATTATTTCAAGTTTGTCACCAATTTCAATGTGTTCTTCTTTTCTCACACAACGAAGTTTATCTACTTTAGGGCCATTATTATGGGCTTGTACTGTACATGGAAAGAGTAGGACTCAAAATTACATAACGTTGTCACAGTTTGATTGCTTGTTATAAAGTGCCGATCGTGTGGTCGTTTGTTGTCGCTGTGCAGCTGAGGCATTCACATACGCACATACACACAAAGATTTATAGTGCCTCAAATTTTACATTTCAGTTCAAGATAATTACAAAACTAACAAAATTAGCTACCTATAATTTACAATTACTTTTATTATTAGAATTATGTAAATTAATTTTTTAAAGCAACTCCATTCATTCACATAACCCACAAAAGCCCCGCAAATTTAAAAGTTTGAGTTTTCGAAAAGTCCGGATTTCGGTGGTCCGACTCCTGCATCCGGATTTTTGACTTTTACTGTAGATATCTTTATGATTGTAGAGTACAGGTATTATCAACAACTCCGCCATCCAGCTATGAAGCACGCTAAATTACATCTGTCATCTGATCATTTCAAGCCCATTCCCGGCCATGGTCGCCCTAGTCCTTCCACAACATTAAATATAGACATCAGTGACGAATACTTATATTTTCCAGACATGAAATAGAGAACAGTGATGAAAATTTCCATGTTGAAGTTATCGGTCTTTTGCATCATTTGCACCCAGCAAGTAAATAACAATACGATCAATACTTTAACAGTAATTTATTTTAACCTAAAGTAAGGAATGCCTGTTTATATCAACATTGTATACAGTGATCTCGGTTAACGAGTTACCTCCCATAAGATTATTGAACATAATTGAACATAATTTAATGTAAAGTCACTAGATTTATGCTACCATCCAGCCTTTATTGACTGGAACATTCTATGGTGATCCCACGGTGATTTTGGATTTATGCCATGGAGGCTACTCTATGCTTTTGTGGTTGGACGGAATCAATGGAAATAGGAAAAATATTGAAAGATATAATCATTACAAAATGAGTGGTATTTATTAGTAATATTTATTAATATTCCTATATTGTCTTTATATTTTCTTTATAATCAATCAACTATTCTTTTTTTGTTTTTGTTTTTTTTAGATTTCTCTCGCTAATGTGGAGTATTTCGACCCTAAGAATAACCGGTGGATAAGCTGTACACCACTCCCTGAAAGTCGGTCTGATGCTATAGCAGTCTCAATTTGACTACTCGAATCCTTTGAAAGGTGTCAAAAGTTGTGACATTACCAACCTATATACTGATGTCCTCCTCCTCCTCCTCCTCTTCTTCCTCCTCCACCTCCTCCTCCTTCATCCTCACTCTCTTTTTAGTAAGTAATCATTTAAAAATAAAAAGCTATCAATCAAATGTATAGTTTTTTACTACCCTATATGATATAAAATTGTATTATAGCTTGAGTTTCTTTGTAAATTCTACCCAATGGGGATTTCCTTACTAAATGAAAATTATAACTCCTCCTCCCTGTCTTCAGGAGGTAGTAACTGATTGGGTATAAAAAATTATAACCCCTCCCTCTCTCAGTTAAAAATTATCAGATATAACCACCCACCACCAGACAACTCAACTCTGGATGGATAGTATTACATTTGATTTAATAGTTATATATGAGGATGGCGGCAGCACGTGTGGAGCTCTCTGATCATGGGGAGGGGGAGTGTAAATCTTATTCTTATCCAAACAACAAAAGGAGTAAAAAATTGTAGAACCTTCCTCCTTTTTATCTTTCTTTTACTTTCCCACAGAACAAATGGTTTAAGTGTTCATCGTATTTGGGTCGAAATATCTCAGCAGTTGTTACCACAAATTCTCTGTTATATATTATAGGAGGTGACTGTAAAATGGTAAGGAAGAACGAAAAAAGAATGATTGATTAATGAAAAGTGATAATATTTCTTAATATTCCTACATATCTGTACAAATATTTAACCTTAAACAATTACTTTTTTTTTTAGGTATCTAGTGGTGATGTGGAGTGTTTCAACCCTAAGAATAACAAGTGGATAAACTGTGCATCACTCCCAGAGGGTCGGTCTAATACTAGAGCAGTTGCAATTTGACTCGAAACTTTTCATATACTGCTGTTCTCCTCCTCCTTCTCTTCATCCAATTATCACAAAATTCGCATTTTAAGTTCTTCAGGAGGTGGGTATGAAAATTATCCCTCAGTTAAAAATTACCAGATATCACCCCCATTTACCAAAAAAAACAAAAAGGATGGCGGCGGCATGTGTGCTCTCTGATAACGGAGAGGGGGAGTGAAAATCTTATCCTTATCCGAACGAATATTGTTTGGAATGTTTAAAGTGTGTGTGTTTGCAGGCAGTAATTAGTATTTATTGTCTGAAATAATTGTAAAACTATATTCCATGCTCACCATGTAATACTCTTGCACACTTAAATAAAAAAACAAAACTTCCAGTATAGTTTTTACTACCTATCCCAACATAATGAAAGAAAAAGGCTGGCTGTAGTTTAATTTTGCTACTGTTTGGAGGAGAAGCCAGACCCCGACCAGGACGGAAGCACCACCACCACGGGTATTACCAGATATCACCACTACCACCATTTATAAAAAACAAAACTGACAACTGGTTAGTATTACATTAGTATTTGAAGATGGCGGCGGCATGTGTGTATCTCTCTCATCACGAGGAGGAGGAATGTAAATCTTATCCGAACTACCTGCTAGACTACATACATTTACTCTGGCAGTCACAACCGTTATGTGATGTAGAAATATCAGCTAGTGGATCAGTTGTGAAAGTGAGTGAAACATTTACCTGTATTTATCTCCTACACGTCCTTCTCTGCCCTCCATCACCCACCATTTACACCCATATCGAACTACACCGTCCCACACTCCACCCGCCGCCGCCCTAACCGCCCAGGAGTCTAGGACCAAGGACCAGTGGAAGAAATCTCCCAACTTCCCTGCTCCCCTGGCACAAATAAAGAGCTTGCTCCAACTCTCTTCGCACGAGAGAATCAATGCTTCCTAGCAGTGGTTTGATTTTGGCTTGCTTCCTAGCAGTGGTTTGATTTTGGCTTGCTTCCTAGCAGTGGTTTGATTTTGGCTTGCTTCCTATTGACCGACCAGTCTACATCTATAGGTGCCTCACCGCACTGTTATTATGGCCTCTCTCATTTTACATCCTCCACTTGCCCCATGACCTCCTCCTATAGGTCCCCAGCCGTTACCAACACCTTTTCCTTCCCAGACCAGATATCCCTCCTCCCAGTCATAGGCCTGGTATTTGACGACATATTAGTGTCACGTCAATCTTTATCATAACCGGGAACTCCCTCGCCCCCCCCCTCCCCCACCACCCACACATTCATCCATCCATAATTCTCTCACTTTTATGTAACTTGACAAAACCAATGCTATGACGACGACCCTTCACCCAGACTTTTACGCCCCCTTAACGTACCCCAATAAACTAGCCTCGGAAAACAAAAAACAAAAACACACCACCACTATCAGCGGAAGCGAATACTTTAAGGCCATGTTTACGTGTGGATTAGCTGAGAAACAACACAGTCAATAGAAATAA
>NW_024756036.1:0-11356 GCF_018991925.1 Homarus americanus
CTCGACTATCTTGGAGGACCCCAGTGCTAAGTTGTGCCATCTCTCTAGTGACCAAGCCAATAATATAAAGTCTCTATTACAGGAGTATCTTATTATAGTTGGTGATTACCCACTCTCCTGTTCAGTGCTGGAGCATGACGTTGAGACCAGGGGAGCCAAGCCAATCCGACAGCGTCCCTACCGTCTTAATGCCTTCAAGCAGGAGTGTGTGCGAGCCGAGGTACAGCGTCTTCAAGAGCTTGGCCTCGTCGAACCCAGCATCAGTCCATGGGCATCCCCTGTTGTTCTAGTTCCAAAGCCGAATGGGTCAATGCGGCTGTGTGTGGATTATCGCAAGGTGAATGCTGTCACTTAACCCGATGGTTATCCCTTGCCACGCATCGACGACTTGATCGACGATCTTGGACAGGCAAGGTACGTGACCAAGTTGGATCTCCTCCAGGGCTACTACCAGATAAGACTGATTGAACGCTCCAGGGCCATCTCAGCTTTTGTCACTCCTGAGGGGTTGTACCAATTCACAGTCCTTCCGTTTGGTATGCGGAACGCCCCTGCAACCTTTCAACGCCTCATGAATTTTATCACGTCTGGTCTGGAAGGTGTCCGCTGTTACCTAGACGACCTCATCGTCTTCAGCAGTTCCTGGGAAGATCACATGAGTCGTCTACAAGCCCTCTTCTCCGTACTGGCTGCAAGCAAGCTGACGGTGAACCTCGTCAAAACTGAGTTCGGCCATGCCCACGTCACTTTCTTGGGGCATGTGGTCGGACAAGGGGAAGTCCAGCCTATAGCAGCCATAATTGAGGCAATTCAACAGTATCCAGTGCCAGGCGATAAGAAGAGTGTGATGAGGTTGCTGGGTATGGCGGGGTACTACCGCCGTTTTTGTCCAAACTTCTCCTCCGTTGCCTCTCCCATGACTGACCTGCTGAGTAGCAAGAAAACCTTCAAGTGGACTACGGCTTGCCAGGAATCTTTTGAGAATCCTAAATCCCTGCTGGCAAATGCTCCTGTACTACTTGCCCCTGACCTCCAGAAGCAGTTCACTCTCCATGTCGACGCCAGTGAAACTGGCGCCGATGCTGTGCTTCTGCAAGAGGGTGAAAGTGATCAAGTGCTTCATCTGCTGTGCTATTTTTCTAGAAAATTTAACAAATATCAAAGAAACTATGCCACCATTGAAAAGGAGGCTTTATCACTGATCATGGCACTAGAAAACTTCAAAGTATATATTGGCAGCACTGCTTATCCCGTTCAAGTGTTCACTGATCATAATCCACTTACTTTTGTTGACAAGATGAAACATACCAACCAAAGACTTTTGAGGTGGGCTCTATCACTTCAGCCCTATAACTTGAACATTTCCCAAACCGCGGAAAAGAGAACGTGGTGGCTGATGCACTTTCTCGAGTCTGACTATTTAGAAACTATGTCTATATGCAAATTATTTTTTTGTTTTATTGTCATTGAGTATCTTGTGTTTATATTATGAATTATTTTGCTTCATATTGATTTAAACTGATTGTGTTAGTTATTACTTTCACTGTGTAGCTGTATATCCATTTTCGCTTCCAGTTAGTTGTAAGCTCACTTTTTTGCGGGAGGTGTCACGTGCCTGTAGCGCTCGGGAACTCGCGTGGCGTGAGGCATATGTTCACGCCTCCATTCCACACAATCTATTAATAACTTGTTATTTGTACTTATTATATTATATTTGTTCTTAGTTACTTAGGTTAATTGTATATTTATGTATGTTATTAATATGCATCATTTATACCTCTGTTAAGTCCAACTCCAAAATGTATGATGTTATCATATCCAGCAAGTGATATGAGACGCTCTCCTCCCCGCGTAGGCACTTGCTTCCCCAGTAACGAAAAACAGAAATGGCATAGGGTGAGCCACCACCACCAAGGACTTCACTAACCTACCACCTCCACCACCACCTCCTACAACTCTATTTATAATCCCAAAACTTCCCAAAGGTCACTCCTGCCTCGGGGACCTTTGGGGGTTAACACTGCCCACTGGTCTAGATCTGGTGAGAAAACTGCCCCCACCCAAAGGTCACTTGTTGGGTGTCACAAAGCGCCTGCTGGGTGATTTAGGTGAGTCTTCCCCCGCCCTCCCCCATCCCCCTTCTCCAACCCAGGGTCACAGTGTGTAAGGTTAAGGCGTTTGAATTTTAATTTAGTTGATGATGATATAAAGCAGAGGAGGAGGAGGAGGGGGAGGAGGAGGAGGAGGAGGAGGAGGAGAAGGAGAAGGAGGAGGAGGAGAAGGAGAAGGAGGAGACGGAGAAGGAGAAAGAGAAGGAGAAGAAGGAGAAGGAGAAGGAGAAGGAGGAGAAGGAGGAGGAGGAGGAGGAGGGAGGAGGGAGGAGGGAGGAGAACTAAGAAGAAGACAACAAGAACAAGAAGGCTAGATTACGTTAGGTTACGTTAGGTTAGGTTAGGCTAGATTAGGTTAAGTTAGGTTAGGTCTGGTCAGGTTACATTATGCATGAAGGTATTCATTTATATGTATATTTATGATCTACAGGATCGTTTATGGCCAGTCAAAGGCTTCTAGAAAAGACAAATACATAGAAGTTATCACTAATGGCCAATTATCCCTATTTAGTGTAACATACAGTATATATTAGGTGGAGTTCCGCCTTTATTTGATTGTTTTCGTATTATTTAAGTCATTTATTTGTTAACATTTAGCTTAGAATAAGTAAATATTATACAAAACAAAACATTGAAAAACTCACAAGTGAATTTGTAACATATAATCAAGTCCAGATAATAATACCAATACCACGTGCTGGTCAAGCTCCGAAAGAGTTGTCCGGGGGTCTAGCTAACCTCTGGTCGGGGCTTGACCAGCACGAAAAAAAAAAAAATTACTAAACGTGATTTTGGCAACCTGTGGTGTAATAGTCAGCATGCTCGCCTTGCAAGCGAGTGGACCCCTGTTCGATTCCCGGACGGAGTGAAACTATGAGCATTTTTTTTACGTCATTTAGCTTTCTATTTACCAGTAAATGGGAACCTGGATGTTAATCGATTTGCGGATCTTATTCTGGAATAATGGTTAGCCAGTGCAGTTGCCGAGTTGTCCGGTCTTCTCGAACTATTCATTGAAACTGGGTCATACAACTCGTTAACTTAGGGTGTGGTTGTGGTGTTGGCGACAGATTCTAACACCTTAAACAAATTCACGCCAACGTTGCTCTAGAGCCGGCCATCCTCGTACACGAAGGGCAACCATTATTGTTACGTGTATAATATTACCATCACTACCACAACCAACATTATCACTACTATTGTCATCTTCTCAACTATCATCATTCCTTCCCTCTTCCTCCTCCTGCCTCCATATTTTAATAATTATCGTCTCAATTATTATTATTATCATCATTATTTTTATTATTATTAATACGGTATTATTATTATTATTATTATTATTATTATTATTATTATTATTATTATTATTATTAACAATACAACATGTGGCTGGAACAACAGTAGAAATTAGATATAAGATAAAAAGTTGTATTAAATTAACAATTATAACACAAACAAGAACCACAGGTACAAGTCGATCAGTTTTTTATCATGAGAGAGAGAGAGAGAGAGAGAGAGAGAGTCCCTGGCTCACTGTTACGTTATGACAAAGTTGTTGGCAAATATATGGTATGGAAATTGTGTTGATACTCTCTCTCTCTCTCTCTCTCTCTCTCTGTGTCTCTCTCTCTCTCACACACACACCAACCACAAACAAACAACACATCACAAACAAACAAGCAGTCAACAACACAACACAAACAATAATGACACCACAAAAAACATCATTCTAAAAACAAACAATAAAACAAACAAAAACAATAAAACAAACAAACATACCAACAAACAATAAAAGAAACAAACAATCAAACAAACAAACAATAAAACGAACAAACGAAGAATAAAACAAAACAAGCAAACAATAAAACAAACAAACAAACAAACAAACAAACAGTAAAACAAACAAACATACATAAAACAATCACACAAACATAAAAACAATAAAAAACAGACCCTCTTCAACAAACCACCACCACCGAGGACTTCACTAACCTACCACCTCCACCACCACCTCCTACAAAACTATTTATAATCCCAAAACTTCCCAAAGGTCACTCCTGCCTCGGTGACCTTTGGGGGTTAACACTGCCCACTGGTCTAGATCTGGCGAGAAAACTGCCCCCACCCAAAGGTCACTTGTTGGGTGTCACAAAGCGCCTGCTGGGTGATTTAGGTGAGTCTTCCCCCGCCCTCCCCCATCCCCCCTCTCCAACCCTGGGTCACAGTGTGTAAGGTTAAGGCGTTTGAATTTTAATTTAGTTGATGATGGTATAATGCAGAGGAGGAGGAGGAGGAGGAGGAGGAGGAGGAGGAGGAGGAGGAGGAGAAGAAGAAGAAGAAGAAGAAGAAAAAGAAGAAGAAAAAGAAGAAGAACAACAACAACAGCAACAACAACAACAACAACAACAAGGCTAGATTACGTTAGGTTACGTTAGGTTAGGCTAGATTAGGTTAAGTTAGGTTAGGTCTGGTCAGGTTACATTATGCATGAAGGTATTCATTTATATGTATATTTATGATCTACAGGATCGTTCATGGCCAGTCAAAAGCTTCTAGAAAAGATAAATACATAGAAGTTATCACTAAAGGCCATTTATCCCTATTTAGTGTAACATACAGTATATATTAGGTGGAGTTCCGCTTTTATTTGTTTGTTTTCGTATTATTTAAGTCATTTATTTGTTAACATTTAGCTTAGAATAAGTAAATATTATACAAAACAAAACATTGAAAAACTCACAAGTGAATTTGTAACATATAATCAAGTCCAGATAATAATACCAATACCACGTGCTGGTCAAGCTCCGAAAGAGTTGTCCGAGGGTCTAGCTAACCTCTGGTCGGGGCTTGACCAGCACGAAAAAAAAAAAATTTTTTTTAGTAAACGTGATTTTGGCAACCTGTGGTGTAATAGTCAGCATGCTCGCCTTGCAAGCGAGTGGACCCCTGTTCGATTCCCGGACAAAGTGAAACTATGAGCATTTTTTTTTACGTCATTTGGCTTTCTATTTACCATTAAATGGGAACCTGAATGTTAATTGATTTGCGGATCGTATTCTGGAATAATGGTTAGCCAGTGCAGTTGCCGAGTTGTCCGGTCTTCTCGGACTATTCATTGAAACTGGGACATACAACTCGTTAACTTAGGGTGTGGTTGTGGTGTTGGCGACAGATTCTAACACCTTAAACAAATTCACGCCTAGGTTGCTCTAGAGCCGGCCATCCTCGTACACGAAGGGCAACCATTATTGTTACGTGTATAATATTACCATCACTACCACAACCAGCATTATCACTACTATTGTCATCTTCTCAACTATCATCATTCCTTCCCTCTTCCTCCTCCTGCCTCTATATTTTAATAATTATCGTCTCAATTATTATTATTATCATCATTATTTTATTATTATTATTACCGTATTATTATTATTATTATTATTATTATTATTATTATTATTATTATTATTATTATTATTATTATTAACAATACAACATGTGGCTGGAACAACAGTAGAAATTAGAAATAAGATAAAAAGTTGTATTTAATTAACAATTAAAACACAAACAAGAACCACAGGTACAAGTCGATCAGTTTTTTATCATGAGAGAGAGAGAGAGAGAGAGAGAGACCCACCGTTAATAAAGGAACCTTGAGCATCACTCCTATATATTACTGACGAAGAAAAAGTAATAATAACTTTTAGAAAATTCAGAGACCCGCAGACCCACTAACACACAAGACCCGAGCCATTTATCACCACACACTGAAGGACCATGACATACCAACCTGGGGGGTCTTGTGTCTGTCTGCCTATTTATCTATCTGTCTATTTGATATATTCATCTGTCTAAGTGTATGTCCATTTCATTATATATTTATTCGTGTATTTATCTCTGTCTGTCTGCCTGTTTGGTCGTTTATCAAAATTATCAAACAGCAGGTGGAGTGGGGAGGGAGGGAGGGGGGGGGATGATTCGCAGTTTCGCCACCTAGTCCATTAAGTTAACCTAACATTAAACTAATGTAACCTAACATAACGCAAACCTAACCTAACCAAACCAAACCAAACATTAACCTGCCCTATCTTTATAACACTTATCCTAACATTAACCGGATATCATAAAGTTAAGGAGCCATCCCTTGTTTCAACCTAACCTAATTAAAACCTAATCTAACCCAATCTAACCCAATTTAACCTAACCTAACCTAACCTAGTCTTCAAGAGATCCCTAACACAACCTAACATCATCATCATCTACTTAATTAATAAAACCTAACTTAACCTTAACTAACCTAACCCTCGGAAGGAGTTAGTAAGGGCTGCGTGCTATCTCCAGGACTGCATAATCACCGATCAAAAATTTATAATGAGAAAAGTTATAAGAAACGATGAAGGACTAAAAGTTAATGGTAAAGTAGTATCAAATATTCGATATGCAGATGATACTGGTCTGAACTCGGGATAGTGAAGAGACGGTATTAAACTATGATGAACAAGACTAGTGGCCAAGACGGTGAATAATGTGGCCTAGGGTTAATGCTGTATATAAAGACGGGAATAATGGTTATTTCTAATGTCAAACCAAATCCTAAAAGATGATGACAGGGAACTTAACCCAGCTGTTATAACCTTTAACGATGGTTTAAGCTATAGATCTTTAAGGACGTTGGTTTAAACAATAACATTCGAAGGACGATAATTAAAGCTAAAAATCCTCAAGAGGTTAGTTATTGCATCATCCTGAATGGTGGAAACTATTGTGTATTTTGTAAGTAAACATTATGTGTGATGGTCGACCTACGTGCCCCGCCAGCAGGGAAGACAGCAGTAATGTCCGACACAGTGGTAGGTAAGAAACATTGTCTTGGGTCGTAAGGTAAGGGCGACGACACCTGCCACAAGTCACACGCCCATCCGAGGACAGGATGAAATGTGTGTGTGTCCGGAGAATGGTGGGCGGGGCGCACACACACACGTGTAAGGAGCTTGTAAATGGATCTTTGGCTACGTGTGTGGTGGCCGCCGTGGACACGGGGAAGGGGAGGGAGTGTGGAGACCAGCCGACCTTCACTAATTACGGGAAGAATATATGTGAGAATCTATCGACGTAGTAATAGTCTGTCGGTGGAGTAAGTAAGTAAGTAAGTAAGTAAATGTGTGTGTGATCGGCTGGTGTCGTCGGTGCACCCAAGGCACAGTCAGGGGTCTACCATAAAACACACTGCCAGTACTGGTAATGAGCAGCGTCTGGCCTTCTCCTCACAGTCATAAAACTCCTTCGCCAGACGCACGGTCGCCTTTGACACACAAAAATGCAATCATTCATTAAAACGTAATTGGCTATAAACTTTGGAGTGTAAAATACCCATTTATTGTGAACTTAACAAATTGGTAAATCAGGTGTGTTTATGTAAGCTTGGGTCAGTAGTGTTAAATTTACTGCTGACTAATTATATTATTTTTAAACCAGTATTTATATATGTTATTATTACAGTTAAAGTTAAGTCGTTATCATATTTAAAGGTCATCATCATTATCACCATTCATCATCATCATCATGTAAAGGTATTAATAAAAATGAAAAAATACGTAACGTATACCAGAACTAAAAAGTTTGCCGGATATATGAACTAAACCGTCTGCCGGATATATGAACTAAAATATTTGCCGGATATATGAACTAAAACATTTGCCGGATATATGAACTAAAATATTTTCCGGATATATGAACGAAAACATTTGCCGGATATATGAACTAAAACGTTTGCCGGATATATAAACTAAACCGTCTGCCGGATATATGAACTAAAACATTTGCCGGATATATGAACTAAAACATTTGCCAGATTTCTGAACTAAAACATTTTCCGGATATATGAACTAAAACATTTGCCAGATATATGAACTAAAACATTTGCCGGATATATGAACTAAAACATTTGCCAGATATATGAACTAAAACATTTGCCGGATATATGAACTAAACCATCTGCCGGATATATGAACTAAAACATTTGCCGGATATATGAACTAAAACATTTGCCGGATATATGAACTAAATATATTTGCCGGATATATGAACGAAAACATTTGCCGGATATATGAACTAAACCGTCTGCCGGATATATGAACTAAAACATTTGCCGGATATATGAACTAAAACATTTGCCGGATATATGAACTAAATATATTTGCCGGATATATGAACGAAAACATTTGCCGGATATATGAACTAAAACGTTTGCCGGATATATAAACTAAATCGTCTGCCGGATATATGAATTAAAACATTTGCCGGATATATGAACTAAAACATTTGCCGGATATATGAACTAAAACATTTGCCGGATATATGAACTAAAACATTTGCCGGATATATGAACTAAAACGTTTGCCGGATATATAAACTAAACCGTCTGCCGGATATATGAACTAAAACATTTGCCGGATATATGAACTAAAACGTTTGCCGGATATATAAACTAAACCATCTGCCGGATATATGAACTAAACCGTCTGCCGGATATATGAACTAAAACGTTTGCCGGATATATGAACTAAACCGTTTGCCGGAGATATCATATAAAAAACCCTAACTACAGAACCAGTTAAGTGACGTGCCGTGTTATGGACTCTTCCGGAACTGTGATTACAATAATTATTCTCACACGACGCAGTGACGTCACGCGGACAATGGCGGAGAACAGCTGACGTCGACTGTTATTACTGTATAACTGTATACGTGTAATACCATTGAGAAGAGAAGAGAAGAGAGAAATCATTAACAACAGGTACCAAACAAAATTCACTCGACCATTACATGTTCCCGCCGCCTATACAGTAGATCAACTTAGGTAATTATCCATTCATATAAACATTGGTGGCCGCTCCTTCACCCGGACTTATACGGCAATTCATTTGATTTAATTCCCAGTCTGACCAGTGGCTGTCCAGTAGTCTCTTAAAGTATAAACATGCTCAGGATTCAAAGCGTACTTGTATCTGTCCTGTTAAGTGTGCTTGTATCGGTCCTGTTAAATGTACTTGCATTTGTCCTGTTAAGTGTACTTGTATCTGTCCTGTTAAGTGTACTTGAATCTGTCCTGTTAAGTGTACTTGTATCTGTCATCTTAAGTGTACCTGTATCTGTCCTGTTAAGTGTACCTGCATCTGTCCTGTTAAGTGTACCTATATCTACCCTGTTAAGTGTACTTGCATCTGTCCTGTTAAGTGTACTTGTATCTGTCATCTTAAGTGTACTTGTATCTGTCTTGTTAAGTGTACCTGTATCTGTCCTGTTAAGTGTACTTGTATCTGTCATATTACGGCATGCTTGTATCTGTCTTATTAAATACTTACATCTGTCCATAAGTGTACTTATATCTATCTTGTCAAGTGTACCTGTATCTGCCATATTAGTGTACTTATATCTATCTTGTTACAGTATACCTGTATCTGTCTGTTAAGTACTTGTATCTGTCTTATTAAGTGTACCTGTATCTGCATATTAAAATTCTTGTATCTATGTATTAAGTGTACCTGTATCTGTCCTGTTAAGTGTACTTGTATCTGTCCTGTTAAGTGTACCTGTATCTGCCATGTTAAGTGTACTTGTATCTGTCTTGTTAAGTGTACCTGTATCTGCCATGTTAAGTGTACTTGTATCTGTCTTGTTAAGTGTACTTGTATCTGCCATGTTAAGTGTACTTGTATGTCCTGTTGTGTACTTGTATCTGTCCTGTTAAGTGTACCTGTATCTGCCATGTTAAGTGTACTTGTATGTCCTGTTGTGTACTTGTATCTGTCTTGTTAAGTGTACCTGTATCTGTCTTGTTAATTGTACCTGTATCTGTCCTCTTGAGTGTACTTATATCTGTCTTGTTAAGTGTACCTGTATCTGCCATGTTAAGTGTACTTGCATCTGTCCTGTTAAGTGTACTTGTATCTGTCCTGTTAAGTGTACCTGTATCTCTCCTGTTAAGTGTACTTGTATCTGTCTTGTTAAGTGTACCTGTATCTGCCATGTTAAGTGTACCTGTATCTGTCCTGTTAAGTGTACTTGTATCTGTCCTGTTAAGTGTACCTGTATCTGCCATGTTAAGTGTACTTGTATCTGTCTTGTTAAGTGTACCTGTATCTGCCATGTTAAGTGTACTTGTATCTGTCTTGTTAAGTGTACTTGTATCTGCCATGTTAAGTGTACTTGTATGTCCTGTTGTGTACTTGTATCTGTCCTGTTAAGTGTACCTGTATCTGCCATGTTAAGTGTACTTGTATGTCCTGTTGTGTACTTGTATCTGTCTTGTTAAGTGTACCTGTATCTGTCTTGTTAATTGTACCTGTATCTGTCCTCTTGAGTGTACTTATATCTGTCTTGTTAAGTGTACCTGTATCTGCCATGTTAAGTGTACTTGCATCTGTCCTGTTAAGTGTACTTGTATCTGTCCTGTTAAGTGTACCTGTATCTCTCCTGTTAAGTGTACTTGTATCTGTCTTGTTAAGTGTACCTGTATCTGCCATGTTAAGTGTACTTGTATCTGTCTTGTTAAGTGTACTTGTATCTGCCATGTTAAGTGTACTTGTATGTCCTGTTGTGTACTTGTATCTGTCCTGTTAAGTGTACCTGTATCTGCCATGTTAAGTGTACTTGTATGTCCTGTTGTGTACTTGTATCTGTCTTGTTAAGTGTACCTGTATCTGTCTTGTTAATTGTACCTGTATCTGTCCTCTTGAGTGTACTTATATCTGTCTTGTTAAGTGTACCTGTATCTGCCATGTTAAGTGTACTTGCATCTGTCCTGTTAAGTGTACTTGTATCTGTCCTGTTAAGTGTACCTGTATCTCTCCTGTTAAGTGTACTTGTATCTGTCTTGTTAAGTGTACCTGTATCTGCCATATAAAAATTATGTACATATATATATCACATATTAATTAACTAGCCTTATCTATCATATTAAATATGCCTGTATGTATCCTCATTAAATGTACCTGTATCTATCCTATTAAATGTCAACATATCTGTCATATTAAATGTGTATATCTGTCCTATTGAAAGTGTGTACATATCTTTCTTGTTAAGTGTACCTGTATCTGTCCTATTAAGTGTACTTGTATCTGTCCTGTTAAGTGTACTTGTATCTGTCCTGTTAAGTGTACCTGTATCTTTCTTGTTAAGTGTACCTGTATCTGTCCTATTAAGTGTACTTGTATCTGTCCTGTTAAGTGTACTTGTATCTGTCCTGT